>NW_006921764.1:4683551-4685157 GCF_000298275.1 Orycteropus afer afer | reverse complement strand
AACAAGTCGTTGGTCTTGCAAAATTCTACCATACGAGTTCCAGCATTATTTCTGTCACCAAGGCCAAATTTTCCAACTACCAGTGATTCTTCGTTTCCAACTTTTGCATTTCAGTCACCAGTGATAATTAACACATCCTGATTGCATGTTTGGTCAATTTCAGACTGTAGAAGCTGATAAATTCTTCAATTTCCTCCTCTGTAGCTTTGGTGGTAGTAGAAAGACCATGAATCATTAATAAACTTAGGTGTTTTAGTCCTCAATATGTTAGTAACTAGTTGAATGTAAGATACGGTGTACTTATAATGCATCTATTTTATCCTCTGTCAAAATCTCCATGAAATGACAGAACATATATAAAAAGAGTAAAATTATATTGGTAGCACAGAGTAGCAGGCCGGAAGAGCAGGAGAAAGAGGTAAAACCCAGTCACTAGTGCTCAGACGGCTCCCTTGTTACCCTCCCCAGAGGGACCGGGTCTCCGGGAGCAAGGTAAGCACGGGCGGGCTGGTGCTTACTCACTGATCTGCACTGAACACTTTCCCTTGTTACCCTCCCGAGGGGGACCGGGTCTCCGGGAGCAAGGTAAGCACGGGCGTACCACAGACTCTTTCTACTACTCCATGCTACTTTATAAGACGTTGTTGTTGAGTGCTGTCAAATAGGTTTTGAATCATAGTGACCCTGTGTACAACAGAACAAAACACTGCCCAATGCTGCGCAATCCTTACAATGGTTGGTAGGCTTGAGCCCATTGTCATAGCCACTCTGTCCATTCATCTCACTGAGGGTCTTTCCCTTTCCTGCCAACCTGCTACTTTATCTAGCATGAGAATCTTCTCCAGGGACTGGTCCCTTCTGACAAAACGACCAAAATATAATAAACTCTGGCCATTCTTTCTTCTAAGGAGAATTCTGGGTGTACTTCCTCCAACACAGATTTGTTCATTCTTCAAGCAGTCCACGGTATAGTTAGTATTCTTTACCAACACTACAATTCAAATGCATAAATTCTTCTGTGGACTTCCTTATTCACTGTCCAATTCTCACATGCATATGAGGCTGTTGAAAATACGATGGTTTGGATTAAGAGCATTTTAGTTTTCAAAGTGGCATCTTTGCTCTTAAAAACTTTAAAGAGGTCTTTTGCAGCAGATTTGCCCAATGCAAAAATACTTAAGACTGTGGATGCAAGTAAAATGAAATCCTTGATAATTTCGATCTTTTCTCCATGTTGTGAGGATTTTTGTTTTATGTTGAGGTGTAATCCATGCTGAAAGCAGTACTCTCTGACCTTCATTAGTAAGTGCGTCAAGTCTTATCACTTTCAGCAAGCAAACTTATGTCATCTGCATATTGTTGTTAATGAGTCTTCTAATCCTGATGCTACTTGATCTACTATGCCGGGAATGACAGTTTGAAAAGGAATGGCATGGCATTCATCACAAAGGATGTTTCAAGATCTGTCCTGAAGTACAATGCTGTCAGTGATAGGATAATATCCATATGCCCACAAGGAAGACCCGTTAATATGACTGTTATTCAAATTTATGCCCCAACCACCAAAGCCAAAGATGAGGAAATTGAAGAATTTTATCAGCTTCTA
>NW_006921764.1:4670450-4681336 GCF_000298275.1 Orycteropus afer afer | reverse complement strand
CGATGATGGGCTCAAGTATAGCAGGGATTGTGGGGCTGGCACGGGATCGGGCAGTGTTTTGTTCTGCTGTGCCTGGGGTCGCTATGAGTTGGAAATGACTCGACGGCACTTAACAACAAAATTATATTAGTGCAAGAAAAGAAGAATAAGTACCATCAGTGGGTCAGAAATTCTTAAATTCAGAGTAAACTGGAGAGGCACAACCAGAGTATCTATAGCCATAAACATTGAAAGAGAAGACTCTTGCTGATGTAGGAGTAATTATGAGGTCCTCATAACTCAAGAATCTTCCTCTTTGAGTTTGGTACTGAGCGATGGACATAGGAGTTACAGCAACAGAGATGAAAACATCAGCTCCATTACTAATAAAAGCTTTAGTACAGATTATATCTTATGTCTGGAAGAACATAGGCTTCTTAGGCCACTATCTTTCCCAGACACTTTAGTTCCCAGTACTATAGACCTGTCTTGTAGAAAGAGCAGAACAGAATGCACCCTTTTTACAGGAAGCATATACCAAAGCAGAAAGGGACTGAGCCACATATACATTGTCCTTTTCCCAAACTCTAAGGAAGTTCCTTTTCAAAAACAGAAGAAATCTCCAGAATGGAATACAGAAGTTATAATGGCCCCCTGAGGCATTAGGGTGAGTAGTCTGATTCTGCTTTTTGAGATCTTTTGTGCACCTAAGGAGCTGATTTTAGTGGGGTTTAAAGTAGACTGAAACATTGAGGTAGATTCTGCATCTGAAGAGTTAAGGTAGGGCCCCAAATACATAGTTGCTGAGTCCCAGGAAGAGATTGATTGCAAGACCAGTCGACAAACCTGATACATCTTACCCAGTAGCAGAAACCCTTTGCCCTGGACAGTCATTAGGTATACCAAAAAACAAACCAAACTCACTGTCATCGAGTCAGATCTGACTCACAGC
Source organism: Orycteropus afer afer (assembly GCF_000298275.1). Taxonomy (NCBI): domain Eukaryota; kingdom Metazoa; phylum Chordata; class Mammalia; order Tubulidentata; family Orycteropodidae; genus Orycteropus; species Orycteropus afer. Next base: position 4,680,405 of record NW_006921764.1, on the reverse strand, counting down.
AACCCGTCCTTGGGTTTCCAGGGCAGTATCACTACAGAAGTGGATTTCCCAACCTTCCTTCTGAGTCATTAGGTATAGGCTATGGTAAATAAAAACAGCATCCACAGTCAAGACTTGTCAAACATTTGAAAAAAACTGTATTAGTCAGCATTTATGATTATAAGCAAACCACCGTCTAGCTAGTTGAATAGACAAGGAAGTTGTTAAAGGATTATTCAAATGAAACAAAAATCGAGAAACAAACCCTTATATTTATGGTTAATTAATTTTTTAGAAGGGTGCCAAGACAATTCAGTAGGGTAAAGAATGAGTTTTCAACAAATCGTACTAGAACTACTACCTGCATGCAAAATAATGAAATTGAGCTACTTCGTGACACCATACACCACATTCATTGCACCACAAAAACTTACTCACAATGTTTTCGAGACCTAAATGTAAGAGCTAATACTATGAAACTCTTAGAAGAAGACAAAGGAATAATTTTGTGACCTGAAGTAAGCAAAGTCTTCTTAGCACAGCAAAAGCACAGATGACAAGAGAAAAAATAAATATTTGACTTCATCAAAATTAAGAGCTTTTGTGATACTATCAAAGTGAAAAGATAACCTACAGGATAGGAGAAAATACTTTCAAATTGTATATCTCATAACTTAATACTAAAAAAAATTAAAAATAGGCATAGAATCCAAATAGACATTTTTCTAAGGATGATACACAAATCTCAAATAAGGACATGAAAAGATCTTAAGCATCATTAGCTATCTTGGAAATGAACAACCAAATCTATAATAAGAGCACTTCAGATTCTCCATGATGGCTATATGCAAGAAGACAATAACGAAGACTGGTGAAGACAGGGAGAACCTGGAACCCTTATACATTGTTGGGGTTGTAAAATGGTGCAGGCACTTTGGAAAGAGTTTGGCAGTTTCTCAAAGAGTTGAACATGGACCCTTATGATCCAGCAGTTTCACTACTAGGTATTTATCTAAGAAAAATGAAAACATGTCCACAGGAAAACTTGTATATGAACGTTTATAACAGGAATATTTGTAATAGCCTAAAAGTGAAATCAATCCAAGTGTCTATCAAGTGATAAATGGGTAAATAAAATGGGGTTTATCCATACAAAGGAATATTATCCTGCCATTAAAAAGAAATGAAATATTATGTTACAAGTTGGGTAAACCTGGAAAACATTATGTTAAGGGAAAGAAGCCAGTCATAAAAGGTTATATAATGTATGATTTTATTTATATGAAATGTCCATACTAAGCAAATCCATACAGATAAGGATTATCTGTAGTAGATTAGTGGTTGTTTAGGGCTAGGGGCGATAGGATTAAGAAAGAATGGAGCGAAACTTCTAATAGGTACAGAAATTTTTGGAGGTGATGAAAATGTTCTAAAATTATTGTGATGGCTACATACAAAGAACTATTGAATTGTACAGTTTAAATGAGTGTATTGTAGAATATGTGAATTATTTCTCAATAAATCTGTTTTTCTTTAAAAAGAGAAAAAGGTGATAGTTTCAGAATCATGGGAGATCCTGGAAACCAGACTCAAGACTTATTTCTAGGATCCAGGCCCTGGATGATATCTGGTCTGATAGGGTAGACTTCTGCCCACCACTGAGCAGAAGATCGTTCAGTTTGCACTACTGACATTTTTGCTGTACAAATTCAACGCTCCTGAAACTGCTGCAGGCAACACTCTTTCTGCTTCTCTGCCAGGAACTTAACCTGGCAGCTGCTGCCATTGCTGAGGCTCCAGAAAGAGGAAGAGAAAGAGCTCATTTCTCCTCCCTTTTCTTTTGTCACTAGTTTATGGGTCAAAATCTGGAGTGAGTGCAATCTGATTTGCAATCTCTAGGTCATACACAAGGAAGTGAGTCTGGAAATTGAGTGATAGATTCCAATTTCTATAAAAGGAAGTAATTTTTACCCCTTGCAAAACTCATTAAGTGTGGGATTCCTCAGATCCTAAAAGAGATTTAGATGATGGATGGCCAAAATACATACTACAAAAACCAACATAAGAGACAACAAAGTTATAGATAAGTAATAAAAATAGTACTGGTGCTGACAAAAAGGGGAGACTTTGAAGAAATGTAATTCATACCCTAGAGGTGATAGGATATTAAACTCATGAACCAAGAACAAATTCTTAGGAAATATAGCCAGTTAAAGATCTGGAAAATTAAAAATGCAGTTTTTGAAGTAAATAATAACCACACACCTAAAATCCATCAGCAAATCCATCAACTCTACCTTCAAAATATATCCAGAATCTGACCTCTTCCCACTATTGGTAACATTACAACTTTGGTCATTCACTTGAATTGATTATAGTCATTTCCTAAGTATGTCTCTGCTTCTTCCTTTCATTCCCTATAATCTATTGTCAATTTGGCAACAAGAGTGTATTTTAAAATTCTAATTTATATGATATTCTTGGCTCAAGGTTCTCCACTACCTTCCCTCTCATTTAAAGAAAAAACCTTAAGTGGCCTACAAAGTCCTCCATGATCTAGCTTGTTACTTCGCTCTGACCTTATCTATTCCTTTTCTTTCTTTTTTTTTGGGGGGGGGGTGCTCAGTTCAGTCTTCCTTTCTGTCCTTAAACTTACCAGGCATACTGCCATTTCAAGGCCTTTTTACTTGCTAGTCCCTCTGTATAGAATGATCCTCCCTCAGATAGCCAAATGGCTTCCTTCATTGCTTTTCTCAGGTCTTAAATTTCTAATTTTAGGGGTGGTTTCCCTGCTTCATTTTCCTGTCCTTTGCAGCTCCCTTTCTCTAACATTGCTTTATTTTTCATTGTTCTCCACAGCATTTATCATCTTGTGATGTACTGTATTCTTTTTTTTTTTTTTTTAGGATTTGGGTGAAGATTTACAGAGTAAATTCACTTTTCATACAGCAGTTCACATATACTTTGTCTCATGTCATTGACCAAAATTTACAATGCAGCAGCTCCCCTCCCACTTCCTCCCCATAGTTACCTCCTCCCAGTGTCCATCCCTTCATACTCTTCTGCACCCTGAGCTATCTTCCTGTGCATAAGCAGCCCTTCCTTCTCCCATGATTGTTCTCTCCAGGGTGTGTGTCTACTTGAGGTAAATGTTTAACTCACATGCCTGGATGTACTGTATTCTTTCATCTTTATTTGTTAACAAGAATGTAAGTTATACAAGAGCAGGAGTTTTATTTGGCATTTGCTCTATCCCCGTCCCCTAATAGTGTCTGTCACCTAACAGGTATATTTAAAAAACACTTGCTGAATGATTAGGTGAATAAAAACAGCTTAAAAAGAGAAGAGAGGCAGCTGAAGATTGAACTAGTGAGACTGAACAAGAGTGTCCAATAGAACTCCTGTGATGATGGAAATGTTGTATAATTGATAATCAGGTGGTTATTGTGCACTTGAAATGTGGCAAGTACAATTGAGGAATGGAATTCTAAAGTCTATTTAATTTTTAATTTAAATACCTACGTGTCTAATGGCTATTGTGTTGGACAACACAAGTATAGAAAGTTGAAGAAAGGGATTCACTTAAAAAGAAAAGAAAAAAGAAGGAAAAAAATGTGAAAAATGATGGATAAATTCAGAAGTTCTAACATCTGTCTAAAGGAAGTTCCAGAAAGAACAGAATGAAAGGAAAGAGGAAGAAACAATGCAATAAGTAATTGAAGAAATGTTGCTAAATGTGAAGAAGGAAACAAGTTTTCAAATTGATGTAGCCAATCAAGTGCAGAACAGAGTGAATGAAAATAACAACCCTTATTTACACATACATGTGTAATTTCAGAACAGCTAGAGAGGAGTCCTGAAAGTATCTTGAGAGAGAAAGGCCAAAAATCAGACTTTCCATTGGCAGCACTGGACACTGGAAGTTTTCAGAGTTCTTTGGGAAAATGACTTTGAACATAAACTTTTATTTTGAAAGCAAAATAAATACAACTTTTACAAATGGAAAGAATTATTTAATCAAGATGAAAAATTAATAAGGAACAGCAGAAATAAAAGAAAAACTAGTAAAACTTGGGAGTTAATGTTAAATAATTAAGTTGTTAATGTATAAGAATGATTTCTTTTTTTAACATACAACTAAAATTCAGATGATGTTGATATTACAGGTTGTAATGAGAGAAAAAGGAGAGGAGAATAGGGAAGTAAAAATGTCTTAAAATATGTCTTATTGAAGTGTCTGCAGCTCTAGACTTTGATAGAATGTAAGTTAAATAGTGTATGTTAACATTGTTGCTCACCCTTAGGTGACCAAAAATAAAAAATGACCTTAACAACATATGGGCAGAGGGGAAAATAGACCAAAATTATCCAATCAGTTCAACATAGGACAGGAAATGAAAAGAATGGAACAAAAAGCATAAAATTAGATGGCATCATGTCAGTAAATGTGAATGGCTTATTTCCCTGAGGCACTAAAAGTTTGCAAAACAAAAAGTCTAGGTATGTGCTGCATACAAGATAGTCCCCAAAACAAAATGACATAGAAACACAGAAAATAAGGAAATGGAAAAATATATATATATATCAAACAAAGGCTAACAAAAATTAAATTGAGTGATACTGATACTAGATGAAATTTAACACTGAAAGTGTAAAACAGAACAGAGTGATTTGATATTGATAGATGATGACCCAAAACAGGCCCAAGTCAAAAAACCCTTTGCTTATCTGACAATATAACTTTGAAAATATAAAGCAAAAACTGTTTGAAATAATGAGAAATGGGCAGATCTACAGTCGTTTTGAGATATCTTAACATGGCTCTCAAAATAAAGAATTATTGAATATGGAGAATTTGCATAATACGATTAACAGTTATGATCATATGCATAGATAGGTAGGTAGGTTGGTAGATAGATAATTTTGGGTCCAACTAACAAGAAATTTCAAACACCCATGAAACTTCTAATTATTGGGTTTCAAGGAAAATAACAAAGTAGAGTTTTATTGTCTCTTATTTTAGTTTAATAAAGTTTGTCTGACACAAAATGTAGTAGAAAATAAAATATTTATACTTGACAAATTTAAAAACATCCCTTGGAATGAGTCTCCCTTGAAATGATTCTTGGGGAATTATGGGAAAGAATTATGATGAGATGATCTGTATTTTCTTTTTTTGAAAAATTGTATTTTGTTGTTGAGAAAATATATACAGCAAAACATACACCATTTCAACAGCTTCTACATGTACAATTCAGTAACATTGATTACACTCTTGGAGTTGTGCAACCACCTTTTCTGCATTGTGCACTGCCTTCCAAGTTTCCTGTCTGATCTTTCGAGTTGCTATTGTCATTTTCATCCTGTATGGATAGACTCTGAAAGAGCAGGATACTTAAGGCACACAGTATATACTAGTTAAGCTTAAATAGACTATTGTTTGGTTTTAAGAAGATTTCAGGGGATATTTTTGGTTAGGTGTAAAAAATCTCTCAGGGCAGTAATTTCAGGGTTTCATCCATCGTCCATGGCTCCAGAAAGTCTGGAATGCATGAAAATTTGAAATTCTGTCTGCATTTCCCCCTTTTGATCAGGATTCTTAAAGAATCTTTGATTAAGATGTTCGTTCAATAATGGTAGCCAGGCACAATCCAGTTCTGATCTCATAGCAAAGGAGGCAGTTGTTCGTGGAAGGAATTAGCCACACATTCCATATCCTCCTCCTCCTGACTCCCTTCCTCCGTTGTTCCAGAGATGAGATGATTTCTATTATGTTTCCTTGCTCTAAAATACTGTCACTCTAGATAGTTCTTCATGGTATTTCTCCCAGCAGTACCTTTAGGCTAAACAGTTACTATTTATTAAAGAAAACAAAAGATATATATATATATTTTAAAAAAATGAGTTTATAATACCTGAAGAAAAATATCCATTTTTTCTTGTATTGCTCATGCTTCTAGTGTCAATCTAAGAACTACTCATTGTCAAATCTGAGATCATGAAGATTTACCCCTTCTAAAAGTTTTATAATTTTAACTCTTACACTTCCTAAATTCTATTTTGAGTTAACTTTTTTTATATGACATGAGGTAAGGGTCCATCTTCATTCTTTCCATTATGACTATCGAATTACCCAGCACCATTTGTTAAAAAGAGTATTTTTCCTCATTGAACAATCTTGAGAAAAATCAGTTGACCACAGGCATATGGGTTTGTTTTTTTTTTTATTTCACTGATCTATATGCCTATTCCTATGCCTCTATCTTGATAGCGTTTTTCAGTAGTAAGTTGGAGATCAGAAAGCACAAGTTCTCCAGTTGTTCTTCAAGATTGTTTTAGCTGTTCTTGGGCCCTGGGAAATCCACATGAATTTTAAGATCAGCTTGTCACTGCTTGGAGAGAAAGAAGCCAGGTAGAATAGGAATTGTGTTGAATGGTTAGATTAGTTTAGGAAGCATTACCTTTTTAACAAAATTAAGTCTCCCAACCCATGAACATGGGATGTTTTTATTATTTTATTTAGATCTCTAATTTATTCCAACAATGTTTTATAGTTTTCAAAGTTAAGTTTTACACTTCTTTTGTTAAATTTATTCCTAAGTATTCTTTTTGATGCTATCATGAATGGAAGTCTTTCCTAAAGTTTATTTTTAATTTTTCATTACTGTCTAGCTGTTGGGAGGTCTGGTGGCATAGTGCCTAAGTCACTTGACTGCTACCAGAAGGCTGGTGGTTCAAACCCACCAGCCACTCCTCGGAAGGAAGATTGGACAATCTACTTCCATAGTGATACTGCCTCGGAAACCCAAGGAGGGGTCGCTACGAGTTGGAGATGACTCAACGGCACATAACAACAGCACCATCTGCTTTTTACTATCTAATATGGCTTACTATCTAACACAGATTATTACTATCTAATATAGATACTCAGTTATTTTTGCCTGTTGATACTATGGTCTGCAACCATGATGAACTTGTTTATTAGCTCTAATAGTTTTTTTAACAGATTCTTAAAGATTTTTAAATAGGCAGTCCCTGAATTACAAACATCCAATTTATGTGCAATCTGGAGCTGCAAACTAACCCCCATAAAGCCTATTATTATAAAAACAATTCAAGGTACATACAGTGGTTTGTAATATCATATAGGCACTACTTTACAACATGCATCAAAATATTATTACTATTGTATTATTACATTAAAGATATTTTAGTGTATCTGGAATTGTTTGTTTTTATGCACAGAAATGTACACTATATACTATATATACTAAGACAGTTAACTAACATTAGATACAAACCATACCTAAGTCTTCCAGTTTACCTACAAACTTAAAGATAGATTTAAGAACAGAACTCATTCATAACCTGGGACTGCCTATATACAAAATTGTTTCATTAAGCTATTTGACTGCTAACCAGAAGGCTGGCAGTTTAAACCCATCAGCTACTCCTCGGAAGGAAGACTGGGCAATGTACTTCCATAGAGATGTTGTTGTTGTTGTTATGTGCCGTCGAGTCGGACCTGACTCATAGCGACCCCTCCTTGGGTTTCTGAGGCAGTATCACTATGGAAGTAGATTGCCCAACCTTCCCATAGAGACGCTGCCTCGGAAACACCAGGAGGGGTCGCTGTGAGTTGGAATTGACTCAATAGCAGTGAGTTTGGTGTTTTTCATTTGCAAATAATGATAGTTTTACTTATTCCTTTCCAATCTGGATGCCTTCTGTTTCTCTTTCTTTCATAACTGCCCTAGCTGGAACCTCTTGTACAATATTGAATAGAAGTGTTGAAAATGGACATTCTTGTCTTTTTCCTGTCTTAAGGGAAAAATCAGGAACAACATTAACCATCACCATTAACGTTAACTGTGGGGTTTTTGTAGATGACCTTTATCAGGTTGAGGAAGTTCTTTTCTAGTATGCTCTTTTTTTTTTCCAGTGTCTAGGATGAAAGATTAAGTTATTGATTTCAGATTTCTTCCTTCTTAATACAGGCATCTACAGCTATAAATTTCCCTCTGAGCACTGTGTTGACAGTATCCCATAATTTTTTCTGTGCCATGTCTTGAGTTTCATTCATCTCAAAGTATTTTCTAATCTCTCCCTTGATTTCTTCTTTGACCCATTGATTTTTTATGAATGTTTTCTTTAATTTATACTTGCTTGGGGCTTTTCCTATTTTTTTTTTTTTTTTCCTGTAACTGATTTCTAATTGTATTCCATTATGGTCAGACATCATACTTTTATATTTTTTCTATCCTTTTAAATTTATTGAAATTTATTTTATGAGCTAATGTATCATCAGTACTGGAGAACATTCTTTGTGCACTCAAGAATGTGTATTCTGTTGTTGGGTGAAATGCTCTATAGATGTTGATTAGTTCTAGTTGGTTTATAGCATTGTTCAAGTTCTTTGATTTTCTTGTTGATTTTCTAATTATTATAAAAGTGAGGTATTGAAGTCTCCAACTATTCTTAAATTGTTTCTCTCTCATTTATCAATTTTTTCTTCTTATATCTTGGTGCTCTGTTTTTAGGTACATATATGTTCATGAAGGAGCTCTGGTAGCATAGTGCCTAAGGCACTTGACTGCTAACCAGAAGGCTGGCAGTTCAAACCCACCAGCCACTCCTCAGAAGGAAGGTTGGACAATCTACTTCCGTAGTGATACCACCTCAGAAACCCAAGGAGGGGTCACTATGAGTCGGGTCCATCTCGATGGCACATAACAACAACAACATATGTTTATGACTATATCTTCCTGATAATTTACCCTTTTTTCAAAATTAAATGCCCCTCTTTGTCTCTAATAATGTTTTTTTGTTGTAATGTCTGTTTTATCTGACATTAGATATAGCCTCTCCAGCTTTCTTTACAGCTTTCTTCTGGTATATGTCTTTCCATTCATTCACTTTCAATCTGTTTGTATATTTGTATCTACAGTGTGTGTCTGTGGCTGTTGTTGTTGTTGTTAGGTGCTGTCGAGTCAGTGCCAAATCATAGTGGCCCTATGTACAACAGAACGAAACACTGCCCTATCCTGTACCAGCCTCACAATCCTTGCTATACCTGAACCCATTGCTGTAGCCACTGTGTTATTGGACAGTATTTCAGGGCTATTCATAAAGTTTTCCAGTAATGTATCAGACAGTGTTTCATTGCTATTCATAAGGTTTTCACTGGCCAGTTCTTTGAGAAGTGGATGGTCCCTTCCTTCTTCTGAGTCTGTCTTAGTCTGGAAGCTCCGCTGAAACCTGTCCACCATGGATGACCCTGCTGGTATTTGAAATACTGGTGGCATAGCCTCCACCCTTATAGCAGCACACAAGCCATCACAGTACAACAAACTGACAGATGAGTGGTGGTCTGACAGATGCGTGTGTCTGTGGTAAATAGCATATAATCAATTCTTGTTTTTTAATGCATTCTGATGATTTCTACCTTCGGATTGGAATACTCCCCTGCCATTTAATGTTATTATTGATGTAGTTGGATTTACATCTATCCTGTTTCTTTATTTCTTGTGTGTCTTGTGTCTTTTTTGTTCCTCTTTTCTTCCTTTACTGTTTTGTTTAGTATTGAATGAATATTTTCTAACATAGCATTTTTATTTCCTTAATTATTATTTAAGGCTTACCATATACATCTTTGCTTATCAGAATTTGCTTCAGATTTGCACTAATTGATTCCAGTAACATACAGAGATGTTACTCCTATGTGGCTATATTCTTTTCTCCTATATTATTTTTTTGGGAAAAAAAAACTAAGTATTTTTCATTTGCATGTTCCCTTTCTGAGATACATGACTCTACTTTATTCCCTACCCTTAAAGGTCTGTAAGGAGCTCTGGTAGCATAGTGCCTAAGGCACTTGACTTCTAACCAGAAGGCTGGTGGTTCAAACCCACCAGCCACTCCTTGGAAGGAAGATGGGGCAATCTACTTCTGTAGTGATACTGCCTTGGAAGCCCAA
>NW_006921764.1:4633245-4670080 GCF_000298275.1 Orycteropus afer afer | reverse complement strand
AGATGGTTGTTGTTGTTGTTGTTATGTGCCCTCAAGTCGGACCCGACTCATAGCGACCCCTCCTTGGATTTCCGAGGCAGCATCACTACGGAAGTAGATTGCCCCATCTTCCTACCGAGGAGTGGCTGATGGGTTTGAACCGCCAGCCTTCTGCTTAGCAGTCAAGTGCCTTAGGCACTATGCTACTAGAGCTCCCAATGTAAGATTAGTTGTATAATATTCTAATATGTACCATAATTTAATTACACTCCTTCTAGTTTTAAAAACAGTGCTTTCTAATTATAAATAATCTTCATACTTACTTTGTTTTTCTGTATTTTCTAGGTTCCTTTGCTGTACTTGCATTAATTTTACATTCATTAAAATATGTAATTTTAAAATTGAGAATACTAAATGCCATTTTTGTAGGTTTTTCACCTTCTTTTATTGGGCATGACAAATTCACACCACTAGATTTCCATTTCTTCTTTTTGAGTACCTGATAGCTGTCACTTAAGTTATCACATACAGCTCACTTTTTTCAGGCAGCTGTTACCAATAATCAGAGTTAGCATTGCCTGTGTCATATTACTGTGCATATATTAATAGCAGTATTACTCATTTTAAAATTAATTTTCCAAAATAAAGCTCAATAAAAAGATTTATCAAATATTTGGGAGTCAATATCGAAACATTTTGTTTGCTCAGATTCTCAGATGTTTCACACTAGAAGTGATTTGAAAGAAAATGCCCAAAGTGATTCAGTGCCGCTGACACATGGAAAGTATGATCTGGAGAAACGCCACAGTGTCACTCAGGCCACTCAGACAAGTCCAGAGGTTCCTTGGCCTTCTCAGGAACAGGTAATGGAAAAACAAGTTCAGTCTTACTCAGTTTAGCAATTAAAATAATTATCAAGATAAAAAACAGTTAAAATATTATTCACTTATTTAAATAATGTTTATCGAGCAACTGCTATGTGCACAGGAATGGTGCTAGATATAATGCTGAACAAGAAGGGACATTCTCAGCCTTCATAGAGGATGTGGGAAAATACTAAATATGGTGACTATGAGAGGAGGAGAGCAGGAGGGTCTAATCCAGTGTGTGGGAAATAAGGAGGCTTTCTAGAGATCTGTTCAGTTTGAAGTCTTATATTTAAGTATTATAATATTTCAGAACATTTGTGGAAAGAGTTTAAAAGGAAGAGGGTAACTTTAATACTTCCTAAGGGAACAGTGGTTAAATAGCTTGGCTACTAACCAGAAGTTGGCAGTTCAAGCTCACGTGCCACTCAACAGGATGGAGATGAGGCGATCTGCTTCAGTAAAGATTCACAGCCTTGGAAACCATATGGGGCAGTTCTACTCTGTCCTGTAGGGTTTCTGCCAAAGGGGCAGGGAGGCTGCATCATCTTCTGACCTCCTCTGACCCCACAAGAGGAAGATAAAATCACCATCAGTAGCCCAAGGCCTATCCTTGTGAGGCCAGACATGAGGGGAGATTCAGAATGTGAATCTGCAGTTCAGCAGAATGGTTTGTACTAGACGAGACTCTATAACGTAGTTGGAGAACATGATCAATTATGTAATCTGAAAGAGTACTGGAATGTAAATGTGTTTAGACAAGGTGGAGCCAGCAGAAGAAAAGATGAAGAGGCCATGGGCAGAACGGGTAAAACATGAAAACCATGAAGAAGAGAGCCCTAGGAAGCAGGGGCGAGGTCAGCAGTGTCCCAAACAGCAGATGTCCAGGGAGAGTAAAATCAGACACACGATTAGATTGGAAATTAGGAGTTAATTATTGTTTTGAATTGCTGGATCACAGCTTCTGAACGTTTTTATGGTCTTACATATTTCCACATAGCTTCCTAGAGCAGTTTTCAGTTTAATTCCACCCTCCCTAACACTGGGTATTTTTATTATCTCAAGCGTCATACTTTTGGATACCATATAACTAACCTATAAATATATTCTAAAATGATTAAATTCTCTTACTTTCCAAATTTCTTATTTCAGCTCATGGAAGAGAATGAATTTCTTAAACAGGAACTGGCTAAAGCTAAAATGGCTCTTGCAGAGGCTCACTTGGAAAAAGATGCCCTTCTTCATGATATGAAGAGGATGACAGCTGAATAGCAGGAATGGCAGTCAGAACTCAAATTACAGCTCTGGAGGAGGAAGGTTATATTTATACCATGGGTGTCACCAGTTAATGGAAGACTTTCCTTTTCATGAAAAGACAATAAAATGAAATGGAATGTGGTAAAGTAATGACTATTCCAAAGCCAGTTTAAAAAGTATTAGGTACAAGCATTACACTCCTTTGGTGGTTGTGTTTTTTAAGGTTTAATTCTCTTTTGAACTGGTGTGACCTGGGAAGTCAACATATACTGTAAGAAAAAATTACATGCCTAGTGAAAAAAAGATGTCATTTCTTAATTTTGATACCATTGTAGGCATTTTTTAAAAAGAAACTATTGTGTCTGCACAGATGGCTGAATTTATTTCTCACTATTTGTTAATAAGTTACTATTATTGACAAAGATTCAAATGCTTTTAGGGCTAATGTAAAATAAAAGGAAGATTACATTTTAAATGTTATTAAAATAATGTACTTAAATCTATTTAATTACTGTAAAAAGATCAATCAAATTAATAAACTATATAAATTACTAGGTTTTGAACAGTTGGGAAAATCATCACCCTGCTGAATTTATGAAGTAACTTGAAAATGTGAAAAAAAAATCATTTTAAATCATGGGTAAGCTATTAAAGTTGAAGCTATAATTTTCAACATGAAAATGGTACAAATGTAAAAATAAAAAGCACAAAGTGTAAAAAAGCAAAATTTTAGAGTATATGGCCAGGTGATTTAAAATATATTACTTATACATTCCTTTAAAGATTTACTATTAAACATAATAGAGTATATTTACTATCCTGCTAAATTTGGCAGCATTTGTTACTATATAAATTTTAATTAGTACTATTGATATTATTTCTTTGCTTTTATCTTGCCTCCTTAAAGAGGGAAATATTTTTGGAATTTTCTTTTCACACACATAAAGCAATTTCATACCATTCTTGTAGGTGAGTGCACATACTGAATTTATAAAGCTAGCTTTGTTAATGTTCTATGTGACTTGTACAATCTTCTATAATAGGAATAACTGGTAAAATTTAAATTCTATTTTCCAGGGCTTGTTAAAGTTGGAATTAACATGAGAGAATCTCAATCATGTATTATGAAATAAAAGTACATGAGTATTAAAGTAATAGGCTTTTAAAGGTTTAAAATATATTTCTGATAGATTAAATAAGTGGGATCTGTTTTAAAATTCACATCCTTAAACATAAATATATCCAAGATAGAACATGAAATAGATACTCATTTCATTAAGATACTTGAAAATTCTAAGCCATTGAGACACTTTCTGGTGCTTTGCTTGTTTGGCATGACTTACAATAGCCATCTCTGTATCTGAGTTTGTGGGGAAATACATATTTAATTTATATTAAGTGTTGGAATGATTTTAATTTTATTTAAAATAATACTGGCCCTTTTTTTGCCCATTCTATAATATCCATTTTCATTGACATTACTTAGGAAAACAGGTACCTTTTTGGGAGCTGGCGATACAGCAAAGGACAAATTGTTAATATTTTACTTTTTTTTTTTTTTTTAAGTAAACCATGTCCATCTAGAACTATATAATTGCCTTAGTTTAAATGCAAAAGTCTAATTAAAGATTCAAAATGTGTAGCTTATGCCCTTCGAAGAGTATCTTTGACTTGTACATATGTATTTAACAGATCCGGTCTCTATTATGGAAAAGTGGGATTGAAGGGACATTAACTTCTTCAGACTGACTCTATTTCTCAAGATTGATCTATTTGCTCTATATAAATTTCAGTTTGATCTATGGATTATTATAATTGTTCATTGTTACAGAAATTGAATGTTTTCCTTACTCCTTTTAAACATATTTGACGTTCCCAACAAAAATATAAATATAGTAGAGGGGATGTGTAATATGGATCTGAGCATTCTGTATGCTTTGTTGGATTTTTTTTATTTATAAGGAATACTATTTTTATAGGGAATTAAAATTCCTAAAGAACTTCCAAAAACAATATCTCATAATTTCCATAACAAACCTAACTAACTACTCACTGCTGTCGAGTCGGATCCGACTCATAGCGACCCCTCCTTGGGTTTCTGAGGCGGTATCACTATGAAAGTAGATTGCCCAACCTTCCTTCTGAGAAGTGGCTGGTGGGTTTGAACCTCCAGCCTTCTGGTTAGCAGTCATATGCCTTAGGCACTGTGCCACCAGAGCTCCCATAACAAACCTAGGAGGCAGGTATTAAGCACAGCTTAAAAGTTAAAACAAATAAACAACAACAAAAATTTACCCTTAGACTCAGAAAGGACAAGTGACTTGATTAAAATCCAAATCACAATTAGTGATCCGTTCTTTTGACTTAAAACCCAGTTATATGCACTTATTTTAGCTCAGTCATAATGTCACAGATTTTTTTTTTTTTTTGGAAGAATTCATATAATGTTTTTCTTTTAAGGATGAATATAATTTAATACTGTGTGTGTATATGTGCATTAGCATGCATGTGTATTATTCAAACACTTAAGAAATGGGAGGACACTTTTTGCTTAAGTTAACTCCAAATTTTTAGCAATATAAGAAATACAGGAATAAACTTGTCTTAAACTTATCAGGGTTTTTTTAAAAAAAATGGCCACATATTAGAAGTAAATAAAGTTACCACATCTTGAAATTTTCTTTGTTAAATCTCTTAGCAGAGACAATGTTAATGATCAGCGGGAAATGGAAATCATGGTTTGCTTTTTGATTTCATATACTGCCAAAAACATGTTTTTGGTATCTCTTTTTGTTCTGTTTTCTCATCCTAGGAGTTCAGAAGACCACCATGTGCCACCAGTTGTGATGAGGCACTTTTTAATGAAAGCCATATGAGAATGGCTTTGCACAATTGCAGGCAAATGTATGTGGAAAAATTAACCAGAAACTCTTCTGTTTTTTTTTTTTTTTTAAATGTGTATTGTTGCTGTTATTCAGTGTTTGTTAATGCAAGAATGTTAATGTCTTCTTTGATAAGTTTTTATTAACGTCCAGTCTAATCAACTCATCCTTTCTATCTCAGTGAATTCATTCTGGCTCCCAAGCTAACATAGACACCTTCCTCCTCCCCATAACCAATCCATTACCAAGTCCTGTCATTTTACCATGTAAATATATCTCAGATTTCTCAACTTCTTATCACCTGTCTACTCTAACCTGCCTCCAGCACCTTTTGCCTGCATTACTGCAGTTGTCTCTTAAATGGTCTTTCTGCAGCTTGTCTGGCCCTCCTTGGGCTTTTCTTTATAGTGCAGGCAGAATGATCTTTTGCAAAGTGCAATTTCAATCGAGCTAACCCACTTACCCCCACTCTCACTCTTACCTTAAAGCACTTCAGTGGCTTTTCATTGCTTTTATAATAAAAATATTTTATATAACCTCTGAAGTCACATATGGTAGGGTGAATACCTACTTTATACAGTAGTTCTGAGCATTAAATGAATTAATGTCTCAAAAGATTAAAACAGTGGCATATCACTATTAAAGCACCCACTAGAGGTTTAACTTTTATTATTACCACTTAGGCTCATTTTGCACCATGTTTTACTTTCTTTGTGTTCTACCTTCATTGCTCTTCTTTCTCTATCAGAAATAAGTGAGGACTTCCTTGTTTCTTCCCCCATAGAACCATTGTTCATGCTGTTCCTTTGGCTTGAAATACTTTTCCTTCCTCATTGTCATCTAAACTTATTCATTACTCCCTCAGGGAAGCATTCCCCAATTTTTCTGACAGAGTTAAAACCCCCTATTAGGCATTTTCACATGATCACATACTTCTCCTCCTTAACATTTAACACCATTGTAATTTTATATGTATTTGTTTGATTACTGGGAGACCCACTAGATTGTAAACTCCATCAGGACAGGAACTGTTTCATCATTTGTCATTGTTCAACTTTGTATTTCCAATGCCTAATACAGTGCCTGGCACATAGTAGGTGCTCAATAAATCTGTTGAAAGAATAAAATGAATGAAGTATCAAGGATGTTTTTCAAGTATTGAATGGTGGGATGGTGGGATGGAGGGATTAGAATGTTCTTCTCCCAATTGGATCAAGGAGAGATGTGGGGAGAGTAGTTGGTGGTGACTGACTGGAACACACTCTTTGGAGTCCACAGGAGGAGAAAAAGGGTGGTGAGTAGGGAGAGTTGCCATATTCTGTTCTACAGAATTTTGAATATCTGTGCTTCTAGTTAATTTTGTCACAATCACAAAAATAGTAATACATTGCTTTATGGTACTGCTAGTGCCAGAATGTCATCTGGCTTTGACTATAACTTAAGGTGTGGCTGGCAAGATCTGCCAGTCTAATCTGCTAACCAGAGTGGAAATAAGACTTTTTAAAAGAGTGGTGGCTGAAATGGTTTCTCTTTGGAAATTGATGGATACTCAGGATAAATTTCAGTTGTGCCTAATTCCTTGAAGTGCAAACAATCTGAATGTAGCTTGCACCTAGAGGTGCAATAGAAAGTGTTTTTGTCTCAGTTTCTTCTAGATGATTATTTTACATAAAAATATCAAAGGTTGGAATTACACAGGACATAAAACACTAAAAAAACCCAAAAACAGTTGCCATTAAGTCAACTCCAACTTGTGGAGACGTCGTATGTTTCAAACTAGAATTGTACTCTATAGGGTTTTTAAGGCTGTGACCTTTCAGAAGCAGGTTGCCAGGCCCTTTCTTCTCAGGAGCCTCTGGGTGAGTTCAAACTAACATTTCAACTAATAGTCAAGTGCTTAACTGTTTATGTCACCCCAAAACCAAAAACTTACTGCTGTTGAGTCAATTCCAACTCAGAGTGACCCTATAGGAGAGAGCAGAACTGCCCCATAGTGTTTCCAAGGCTGTAATCTTCACGGAAGCAGACGGCCACATCTTTCTCCTGTGGAGTGGGATTCAAACTGCTGACTTATGATTAGCAGCTGAGCTCCTAAACGCAGCACCAGGGCTCCTTTATGTCACCTACGGGCTCCTAAAGAAGTAAGTGATGTTTGAAAAGTACTGATTTCTTCATTGAATTTTAATACTTGGTAAATTATTTTAATTTTTGGTATCTGAGGTGCAAATTTAAGGTGACATGAAGCAAAAATGTTGATGTCATGGTTTTTATAAACTATTAGGTATTATTTAGTGGAGGAAAATTCATGTTAGAATTTTGAAATTCAGTTTATCTGTATAGTCTTAGTAGGTTTAAGATTTAAAACATTTTTTTGGAGAAAAAATTTCAATATGAAATAAAATTATTGTATTATAAAGCGTGTAATAATATGTTGGTCTTAGAAACACTTTGTGTCATTAATCAAAAGTCAATTAATTCTTCATAATTTATACTCAAATGTTTGGAAAGCAAAATTTCTTATATTCTTGATGTTTTTATGTTCATGTAAAGAAATACTTGAGCATTATGGTGGCTAGAGGGATACAGTGAGGGGATTAACCTTTCTCTTTTGATCATGTAGCAAAAGCATTTCCATTGATACGACAAAAAGAACTCAAACACTAAATCACAAATGTCATCAAGATTTTTGTTTTTAAGTAGGCACATGAATAAGTAAAGAAGGTAGCAGAAATATCCCTGAAGGATACTGGTGAAATTTATAGGAATATGATGAAAGTCCATCTTTTACAATATTTGAAATCTTTTCTAACAAAAATGGGTAGTATAATCAGAGCAAGACTTTAAAAGTAATCATAGTGAACAAATTGAAAAGTGTTTAACAAAATTCCAATAATTAAGCATTTGAAAAAACTATAGTAGAGCATTTATTTGATGTGTATATCATTGGACCAAAACCAAAAACAATTTGGCATATGCAGAAATTCAATTTAATGGGCAGAAACTTGGCACAAACAGAAATTCTTCAATAAATGATGTGACCAAAGACAGGAATATCTATAAAAATTCAAATTTTGACACAGAAAGTGAGTCTGAACAGTTTTCATGGGGTGGTGGGTTTCAAAAGAGATGAAAGAAATATTGGCGAGGCTGAACAGAGAGAGCTTTTTTAAGGAGTTTTACATTAAAAGACTAACCATGTAATTTACAATTCAAACTAAAACACAGTTGAAAAGGGCACAATTAATAATTAAATCAAGATGTAATTAATAATCAAGTGTAAACAAACTCAAATAAATGTGATTTTTTTTTTTTATTAGGATTTGTGTGAAGATTTACAGAGTAAATTCACTTTTCATACAGCAGTTCACATATACTTTGTCTCATGTCATTGACTAAAATTTACAATGCAGCAGCTCCCCTCCCACTTCCTCCCCATAGTTACCTCCTCCCAGTGTCCATCCCTTCATACTCTCCTGCACCCTGAGCTATCTCCCTGTGCATAAGCAGCCCTTCCTTCTCCCATGATTGTTCTCTCCAGGGCGTGTGTCTACTTGAGGTAAATGTTTAACTCACATGCCTGTACTTTGTTTGGCTGGAAACCACAGTTGTGGGTTCAATTCCAGACCTGAAGGGCAGCTAGGGGCCATAGTCTCAGTGGTTACACCAGGCTCTATTGGACCAGCAAACCTGGTCCCCACCTTCTTTTTTTTTTTTTTTTTAATAAATGTGATTTTGTGAAGGAAAAGAGAGTGCTGTGACTGAAAGGGAAGTGGGATAAAAAGTGGTTGGTCATAGTAACTAATGGGAATGATCTAGTAGAAAGGGAAAATTTTATGATACAGGAGAAAAAGTATTTTGCGGAGCAATGCCTTTAACTTGGGGAGAGGGATTGGGATATAGTACACAAGTGAGTGGGCTGGCGCTAGCTAGGAGCACAGATAGAAGGCAGAGAATTCAGGGACAGGTGTGGATATAGATGATGATGTGATGGGAGCTTGTGGAAATTTTCTTTTGAAGATTTGTATTTTCTCACTGAAATAGGTAGTGAAGTCATTAATTGATAATGAGGATTAGGGAGAAATTAATGGAGGTTTTAACAGAGAAAGTAAATCATTTTTAGGGGAAAAGATAGAAGAGGAAAATGGATGGATTACTAATGGATGTAGGGAAATAAAATATAATTGCCAAGTAATATTAGTACCCATTTACCGTTAATAAACATGTATTTAAAGAGTGACCAACCAATATGGTTGTGTGTTTTTCTCCACAGCTTCCACTGTGGACATCTAAAAACTGAATAAAACCAGAGTTATTGTTGAGTCAAGTACAGTAAGGTGAGAGAAAGACCAGAGAATTGAGGGTATATGTAAGGAGTGATTATGATGACCATGAAAGATTTAACCAAGGTAGAGAGAAGTAAGGACATAGGGGTTAAGAGACATTGAAAAGGTGATGGCATCAAGGATTGTAGATACCAATAGGCCTGAAGGATTGTTGGAATTGGGATTCTAAAAAGGAAGTAGAGATTGTAGGATGGAATGTTTGCAATTGAGATTATGCAGTGGTTGCAATTACATAATAAACCAAAAAACCAAACTCACTGTCGTCAAGTCGGATCCGACTCATAGTGACCCCTCCTTGGGTTTCTGAGGTAGTACCACTATGGAAGTAGATTGCCCAACCTTCTTTCTGAGGAGTGGCTGATGGGTTTGAATGACTAGCCTTCTGGTTAGCAGTCAAATGCCTTAGGCACTACGCCACCAGAGCTCCTAATTACGGAATAGTGTTGAAAAATCTATAGTGCCTTTAGGAGTGAGTAGCTGAGAAAGGATGAAAGACAGTATCATTGGAGGGACTAGAACAAGGAGCTAAGGTTAGAGGCCAGGGTGTTGGAAGGATCATCAGTGTGGATATTAAAATATCCAAGGATAATGACAGGAGGGATGTTAGAACAATAATGATCCAAGAACTAAAATCTTCAAGGACTGAGAGGGAGTGAAATGGGGGTTGGAAGGCAACTTCAACAAGGATTGGTAGTGGGCGGTATCATCTGATAGTACAAGATTCAAAGATGACAGTGTTTAAGATAGGAGGGAGGGAAAATGTTTTGGAAGCATCAGTGAAGTATGTGAAAAACACCTACCACACCTACAGTCAGTGTGATATGGCTGTGGGAGGAAAAACTGCCACTACTCAAGACGATTGCAAGAAAATCAGGGCTCTTAGGAGAGAGGCAGGGTTCAGTTAGAGAAAGTAAATAGAGAGTATTTAGAGAAGACTTTAAAGAAATAGTGGTTCTGTTGAGACTGATCTTGAAGTCCAGACGGCACAGTGGAGAGGGTTTGGGTGCTGCGGAGGGATGGGAGATGAGATCAGAAAAGGTGATGTGGGGATCAGGATAGGGATTAATGTATGGAGAATGAGGAATATGTTAGAAGACCATGAACTGTGATGAATGATATAAATAGGAATACAAGGTATGATGAGGTGTGTTCCTTTGATCCCAGAGATGAAGGTGAAGTTTTAAGGAAGAAGTAAAGTCTTGTCAGGGTCACGTGATTTAGAACCACCATTTGATATTTACTGGATTGGGCAATCTACTGTAAAGATTTACCACCTCAGAAAACCAGCGGGGGTCACTATGAGTCAAAAGCGACTCTGCAGCAGTGGGTTTGGTTTTTTGGTATTTAATAATGGGAGCTCCAGTAGCATCGTGCCTAAGGCACTTGACTGCTAACCAGAAGGCTGGCGGTTCAAACCCACCAGCCACTCCTCAGAAGGAAGATGGGGCAATCTACTTCCGTAGTGATACTGCCTGGGAAACCCAACGAGGGGTCGCTATGAGTTGGGTCCGACTCGATGGCACATAACAACAACAACAACAATGGATTCTGAAAGATATGTGGAAACTTAAAAAGAATGGTCTTGCTCCAGGTACATGGAATCTCCTTCAGAGCAGTTAGCAAAAGTATCTTGTATCTTTATTTACATGTTGTCTTTATTTCCCCTAGAACATGCAATCTTTTCAGGGAAGTTTATTGGCTGTCTTCATTATTAGAAGCACTGGTACCTAGAACCTAGCTTGGCACATAGCACCAAAAACTATTTGTTAGTCGAAACATTTCTTCAAATCTTCCAGTGGTCTTAAAATTTTCTAATGGCTTTCTGAAGACCTTTAGTCCTTCAATGAAACTTGCCCCTGCATCCCCGTATCTTCAATCTCTCACTATTTATTTTTTATCAGCATTGAAATGTAGTTATCTGTGGTGCAATAGATCACTTTCATGTGGCCTTTCTCACTATGGTCTTGTAATTCGTACCAAATGACTGGGTTGTTGATGTTAGGTGCCTGTGAGTCAGTTCCAACTCATAGTGACCCTCTGTACAACCGAACAAAACACTGCCCAATCCTGTGCCATACTCAAAATTCTTGCTATAATTGAGCTCATTGTTGGCTGTCACTGTGTCAATCCATCTATCTGATTGAGGATCTTCCCCTTTTTCACTGACCTCTACTTTACCAAGCACGATATTATTCTCAAGGGACTGATCCTTTCTGACAATGTGACCAAAGTATTTGAGATGAAGTCTGGCCATTCTTGCCTTTAAGGAGTGTTCTAGCTGTACCTCTTCCAAGACAGATTTGTTCATTTTTCTGGCAGTCCATGGTATTTTTTTTATGCATTTTATTGAAATATAATTTATGTACAGTGAAATACACAAAACTAAAGTGACATAGGTCAATGCATTTTTTTTTTTTTTTTAGCAGTGTTCCCTCCCCTCCCCTCCCCTCCCACCCCTGGCAACCAACAAAGAAAGTTTCCCTCCATATATAAACCTTTCCTTGACCCTCCACAACAATGAACTAATACTGTATTTGTCCTTCTGTGACTGACTTATTTCACTCAGCGTAATGTCCTCCAAGTTCATCCATATTATGTCGTGTTTTGCAGACTCTGCATTATTCTTTAGTGCTGCATAGCATTCCAGTATGTGAATGTACCATAGTTTGGTCATCTACTCCTCCGCTGATGGGCACGTAGGTTGTTTCTATGTTTTTGCTATTGTAAATAGTGCTATGATGAACATGAGCATGCGTGTATCTGTTCCTATCCTGGCTCTCACCTCTCTAGTATATATACCTAGTAATGGGATGGCTGGGTCAAATGGTATCTCCAATTCCAACTTTCTAGGGAATCGCCATATTGCTTTCCACAGTGGTTGTGTCACTTCACAGTCACACAAGCAGTGTATGAGAATCCCAATCTCTCCACATCCCCACCAGCATTTGTTATTTTCTGTCTCATTGAACCCCTTGCCATCAGTGCTGGGATGAGATGGTATATCTCATTGTTGTTTTGATTTACATCTCTCTGATGGCCAGTGATTGTGAGCATCTTTTCATTTATTAGCTGACCACCTGAATATCCCCCTTGGTGAAGCGTCTATTCATGTCTTCTGCCCATTTTTCATCTGGATTGTTAATTCCTTCGGTGTTGAGGCATTGGAGTTTTCCATCCATCTTAGAGATAAGTCTCTTGCCAGATTTGTAATTATCAGCAAATATGAATTTGTTGCTGTCATTTTTGTCATGTGCTTTTTCATTGTATCAATTTCTTTGTTCCATGTAATTTTCTATGCTGAGCTCGTTTTGTTTATGAATCATAGTATCACTTCCTTCATTGCTATTGTTTTAGTATTTGCTGAATATTTATGCTGGTCCTCTTTTTTATTTTGATGTGAAGGTTTATCATTTTCTTTGAGGTTACCCTGTGATTTATAGTTTTCTTCCCAAGTTTCGAACAGTCCATTCTATCTTGTAGTTGTCTTGACTTCCCTACTACCATCTAGAAGTTCTGTAATGACAGATTTTTTTTCCCTCTTTTTGGTTTGTAGTTGTCCTCATTTGTTGGTTGGTGTCTCTGGTTCCCTGTTTACAATCTTGTAGGCTTATTTACTTTGGATACTTCCATAGCTGGGTTGGTTTCTGGGTTATATCATCATGTGTGTTAATGGTCAGTTGTTGTTGGCTGTTGTTGCTTCTCTGTCCAAAGGGCTCCCTTTACCATCTCTTGTAAGGTTGATCTGGTTTTAACAAATTCCCTTAATTTCTGATTATCTGGAAATGTCCTAATTTCACCATCATATTTGAGGGACAGTTTTGCTGGGTACATAATTCTTGGTTGGAAATTTTTCTCTTTCAGAGTTTTATATATACCATCTCACTGTCTTCTTGCCTGCATGGTTTTTGTTGAGAAATCCAAGCTTAGTCTTATTGGTTGCCCCTTGTAGGTAACTTTTCATTTTTCTCGTGCTGTTGAGAAATCTGAGCTTAGTCTTATTGGTTGCCCCTTGTAGGTAACTTTTCATTTTTCTCGTGCTGTTGAGAAATCTGAGCTTAGTCTTATTGGTTGCCCCTTGTAGGTAACTTTTCATTTTTCTCGTGCTACTTTCAGGATTCTGTCTTTGTCTTTGGTTTTGGTGAGTTTGATGATGATGTATCTTGGTGTTTTTCTTTTGGGTCTATCCTGTTTGGGGTTCATTGGACTTCTGAATGGGTATATTCTCATCTTTCATCATATCAAGGAAGTTCTCCTCCAACAAATCTTGGACAATTTTCTCAGTGGTTGAATTTTTCTCTTCTTGCTCTGGAATTCCAATGACACATAGGTTGTTATTCCTTTTGATAGTATCCCACATGAACCTTAGGTTTTCTTCATTTTGTTTTGATCTTTTTTCTGATCGATCCGTTTCCAAAGAAGTATTCAGGTATTTGTCTTTAATCTCATTAATTCTGTCTTCCATTGCATCAATTCTGCTCCTTTGTCCTTTCAATGTGTTTTCTATTTCCGACAATTTAGTATTAATCTTCTGGATTTCTGTCTGTAGATTTAGAATCATTTCTAATTTTTCATTTATTTTGTCATTTTGTTCTTGTATTTTCTTCCAAAATGCTTCTATGTTTTCTCTGTGTTTTCCTTGTTCTGTCTTTCAGTCCTTTGAAGATACCTAAATATAATTCTTTTGGATTCTTTATCAGGGAGTTCCAATGCTGTGTCTTCCTCAGGGATGTGTTTTGGGTCTGCATCCTGGTCCTTGTTTCTCCTGCTTTATCTTTCTTCTTTGTATGGACTGTGATGCTCTTTTGTCTCCGAGGCAATGTGACATTTTTCTGTTTATATTTAATTGGTGATTATATGTTGGAGTGACTTGCCCACAATTTTTGTTTTCTTTGTTTTGTTTGTATGTTATCTATACAGGCAGGGTACTGTGCTGTGCTCCTTTATTCAGTAGTTGACAGCACTTATACATTCACCATCTGTCTTCATTCCCTCTTATCACCCTCTCATATGTCCTTGTCAACCCTGGCAAACAGCCTGTTCTTAGGTCCCTGGAATCCAAATAAGAATGCTGTCACTTTAAATAACCAAAATGGCTGCTACTTGTAAACATTCAAAATGGCTACACCCTCGGTCACTTTAAATATCCAAAATGGCTGCCACGTTTAAACAATCAAAATGGCTGTGCCCTCTGGGTAGCAGAAAGTTCACAGCTCAGGTTGTCTCCCTCCTTGCTGTTTCCCTTCCTAGTTATAGGCCACCAGAGCAGTTGTCCCTGCAACCCTTGGTAACTGGGGCTGATCTTTCGGTCAATTCTCAGGTCCCAGCAACAGATGGAAATACTCAGACTGTTGGTCTCGTCAAAGTAGCTGTCAGTCCACAGCTCTGACTGTCTCTGTGCTCACCGTTTTCATTCAGGTTTTTCTACTAGTTGGTGCCTAATACAGTTCTGTATAGTTCCTTTCAAAGCTCAGAGCTCCAGGATTATCTTCTGTATCTCTGTCAATTGGTTTTTCTTTGCTTTGTTGAAGAGGGTCTGTGTCACTTGTCTGCCTATTCCCCCATCTTATGTAGTCCATGGTATTTTAAATATTCTTCACCAACACCACAATTTAAATGCATCAGTTAATCTTTGATCTCCCTTTTCATTGTCCTGCTTTCACACATATATGAGGTGACTGAAAATAGCATGGCTTGTGTCAAGCACATCTTAGTCTTCAACGTGACATCTTTGCTCTTTAACAGTTTAAAGAGGTCTTTTGCAATAGATTTACATAAGGCAATAAGTCATCAGATTTCTTTACTACTGCTTCCATGGTTGTTGCCTGGGGACCCAAGTAAAATGAAATCATTGACAACTTCAGTCTTTTCTCCATTTATTGTGATGTTGCTATTGGTCCAGTTGTGAGGATTTTTGTTTTCTTTATGTTGAGGTGTAATTCATACTGAAGATTGTAGTCTTTGATTTTCATTAGCAGAGAAGTAGAAAGTGCCAGGGGAGGGATGGCTGGTGTCAGAATTGGGAAAAAGGTGGACAGTGGAGATATGTCTGATCTCAGCTTCATAAGAATCAGCTTGGGCAGACACTGATGGTGATTGTGTCTTCTCATGAAGTTAGAGAAGATCAGATTCCCCCACCATGTCATTTTTACCATCTCCCATCTTGAAATGACTGGGTGAGATCATGCAGATGACGTGCTTGTGGCCCACCAAAGGGATTGGTAACTTTATAATAATGCAAATAAGATGCATGGCACCCTTCTGGGACCATGCATATAAGGTGTAAGGAACACTAAGGAGGGGACCGGTCAGTTTTGCCATCCCGCTAGGCCTAAAATGAGCCGTCCCAGAGGCAGATATGGGGGCCTCACTACCACCAAGAAAGAAGAGCTAAGAGTGGAGTGCATTCTTTGGATTCAGGTTCCCTCCACTGAGAATCTCCTAAACCCAGAACAGAGAGAAAATTGTACACTGGACAGCAAAAAGAAGCAGCAGTGGGACAGCAGCAGCAGAACAAGGAGGCTGGCAGGAGAGAGCAAGGTGTGCTGACCCACGGGATGAGAGAGCTGAAAGCCTTCATGCAGGCGGCTTGCTGATGGAGTGGAGTGCCTCTGGTACTTATTGATGGAGCTAAAGAGCTCTGTAGTACTTGCCCAAGCAGAGCAGAGGCTGTGACGAGGGGCTGAGGGGCCAGAGAGAGGCCTACCTGTGGGCATGTCTGAGAAACTGATCGAAGAACTGTACTCTGAGTTGTTCCTGATCCTGAATTATTACTAACCTATTACTTCCCAAATAAACCCCATAGTCATGAATATTGTCTACGTCCTATGTGGCCACTGCATTGAATTACTGAATCCAGCAGAGAAGTAGAGTGCCATGAGAGGGATGGTGTCAGAATTGGGAAAAAATTTAGAGGGTGGAGGTATATCTGATCTCAGTTTCATAGGAATCAGTTTTGGGCTGATGTTGATGGTGATTCTCTTCTCTTCATGAAGTTAGAGGAGATCAGATTCCCCTACTATGTCATTTTTACCATCTCCCATCTCAAAACCAAAAAACATCTCTTGAGCCTTCATCTCTTTCCAGCTACTACTCAATCTCCATCTCTTACTCACTGCTGTTGAGTTGGATCCAACTCATAGTGACCCTTCCTTGGGTTTCTGAGGCAGTCACTATGGAAGTGTATCGCCCAATCTTCCTTCTGAGGAGTGGCTGGGGGTTTTGAACCACCAGCCTTCTGATTAGCAGTGAAATGCCTTAGGCACTACACTACCAGAGCTCCTCCAATTTCCATAGTGGCCAAATTTCTCTGAAGAGTTGTCTCCCCTTTCTCACTATCTCTTTATTCTCAATTCTGCTCCAATCTGAAATCCACCTCCACCACTCAGCTGAAACTACTTTTGTTAACCATCAACGTGCATGCTGCCAAATCTAATGAAAACATGAATGTCTTCTCTTTGTTAGACTTTTGCAATTTTTGACACAGTTGATCATTCCCTTCTTGCTCTTGGTTTCCATGATTCCAACATTCTGCTGGTATTCCTCTTAAGACATTGCCTGTTCTTTTTCTTTCTTCTTTTCTTTAAACTTTTTATTGTGATTTTGGGGAAAATTTACAAAGCAAATCAGTTTCCATTCAACAATTCACATACATTTTGTTTCATGTCATTGACTGCATTACCCTCAGTGTAATGGCACTCTTCCCACATCCTACCTGTGTTTCTCATTTCCATCCCTCCTCCTCTCCTAACCCATCCTGCTTTCTGAACTTTGTCCTTGGACAAATGCTGCCCTTTTGATCTTGAGTGGTTAATTGTCCTAAGGGGTGTCTACCTTCTTATAGTTATTGTTTACCTCATAGGTATGTCTGTTGTTTAGCTGAAAGCTGAGTAATGGGAATGAGCTCAGGTTCATGCCTGAAGGGTGACTAATAAGGCCCATAGTCTCGGGGGTTCCATTAGTCTCTATCAGACCAATACGCCTGGTCTTTTATATGATTTTGAGTTTTGTTAAACATGTTTCTCCCACTCTATCCAGGATCTCCAATTTTGATCCCTTTCTGAGTGGTTGGCAGAGGTAGCCAGGTACCATCTAGTTCTGATCTCAGGATCCTGGAGGCTGAGTCTTCCATGGTCCACTAGTCTATTGGACTAATTCTTTCCATGTGTCTTTGATTTTCTTCACTATTCTTTGCTCCAGATGAGGAGAGACCAATAGTTGTGCCTTAGAAGGCCACTCACTAGCTTTTAAGGCCCCAGTCACTGATCAATGGTAGACAGCAGCCAATTCCAGCCCAACCCAACCTCAGCTGCTCTATATTAACAGCTTACAGAGATGTGTGCACACATTCTCATCCTCTGTCACACTCACCAGGAGACAGGTAGATGGTGAGTGCTTGAGTGCTACAAAACTAGTGAATGCAGTAGCACACCAGCCCCACTGAATTGAATGTATCAAAACAAAGTGTGGAAAAAAAAAAAAACCCTAAGTGAATCACACCAACATATAATCACCAATTAAATATAAATAAAACAGTGTAGTGCCTAAAGGCACTTGACTGCTAACCAGAAGGCTGGTGGTTCAAACCTACCAGGCATTCCTCTAGAGGAAGTTTGAGCAATCCACTTCCGTAGTGATATCGCCTTGGAAACCCAAGGAGGGGTCGCTATGAGTCGGGTCTGACTCAACAGCACATAACAACAACAACAACCAAACAACATCACAATGTCTCAGAGACAACTGACAATCCCAGTTTACAAAAAGAAGCAAGATAAAGTAGTGCAAAAAAGCAACCAGACTGTTGTCGCTGTTAAGTGCTGTCGAGTCATCTCCAACTCACAGCAACCCTATGTATAACAGAACAAAACACTGCCTGGTCCTGTGCCAGCTCCATGATCCTTGCTATACCTGAGCCCATTATTGTGGGCACTGTGTCAATCCATCTTGTTGAGGGCCTTCCCCTGTTTCATTGACCCTCTACTTTACCAAATATGATATCCCCCTTCAGGGAAAGGTCCCTTCTGACAACATGACCAAAGAGGTGAGACTAAGTCTGGCTTCTCACTTCCAAGGAGCATTTTGGCTGCACTTCTTCCACAGCAGATTTGTTAGTTCTTTTAGCAGTCCATGGTACTTTCAGCATTCTTCTCCAACACCACATCTCAAAAGCATGGACTCTTCTTCAGTCTTCCTTATTCATTGTCCAGTTCTTACATGCATATGATCTGATTGAAAATACCATGCTTAGGTTGGTGCACCTGAGTCTTCAAGGAGATATTTTTGCTCTTCAGCACTTGAAAGAAGTCTTTTGTATCAGATTTGCCAACTGCTAGACGTCCTCTGATATCTTGACTGCTGCTTCCATTGGTGTTGATTGTAGAACCAAGTAATATATATATATATAAAATCTTCACATCTGGACCAATAAGCAGCATCACAATAAATGTAGAAAAGAGTGAAGATGTCAAAGACTTCATATTACTTGGTTCTACAATCAACACCAATGGAAGCAACCAGTCTACAGAGCCAGAAAAACTCACTGAGGAAAAAGTAGCATTGGAACTACCTGATAAGGAATTCAAAAGAATTATGTTTAGGTACCTTCAACAGACTGAAAAACAAATCAAGATAACATGGACAAAATCAAGGAAAACACAGACAAAACTTTAGAAGAATTGAGGAAAACAATAAAAGAATAAACTGACAAAAATGTAAAATTAGAAACCATACAAAAACAGCAAATAGACATCCAGAAGATTAATACTAAGATTTCAGAAATAGATAATGCCTTGAAAGGGCAAAGGAGTAGAACTGGATCAATGGAAGAGAAAAATAGTGAGACTCAAGATGAAGTCTTCAGTACTACTTTGTTAAAGGTACAATCAGGAAAAAAAAAAAAAAAAGAGGAAAGCCTAAAATTTATGTGGGACACCATTAAAAGCAATTATTTTCATGTGACTGGAATTCCAGAGTAGAAAGAGGTAAATAAAATCACAGAGAAAATTGTTGAAGATTTGTTGGAAGAGAACTTCCCTAGTATGATGAAAGATGAGAATATGTGCATTAAAGAAATTCAACAAACCCCAAACAGGATTGGCTCCAAAAGAAAACCACCAAGACATATCATAATCAGATTTTCCAAAACCAAAGAAAAATAAAGAATCCTGAAATCAGCACAGGAAAAATGAAAAGTGACCTGCAAAGGACAATCAATATGACTAAGCTGATTTCTTGGCAGAAACCATGCAGAAGAGAAAGCATGGGATGACATATATAAAACCCTGAAAGGAAAAAAAAAAAATGCCAATCAAGAATTATATACCCAGAAAAATTGTTCCTCAAATATGGTGAAAATAGGACATTTTCAGATAAACAGAAGTTAACAGAATTTGTGAAAATCAGACCAACCTTAGAAGAGATGCTAAAAGGAAACCTTCAGACAGAGAACCAACAATAGAAGAAAACTGCTGATGATTAATGCACATATCCAGAAACCAACCCAGATATAGAAGTATCCAAAATAAAATAGAAGACTTTGAACAGGGAACAAGAGACATCAAATTGTAAATGAGAACATACACAAAGCAAAAAGAGGGAATAATTAGTGTAGTTATAGAACTTCCAAACGGAGAGGCAGGATGATTTCAAGACAGAATGGACTGTTTTAAACTTGGGAATAAAATAATAAGTCACAGTGTAACCTCAAAGGAATGAATAAATTTCATCAAGTCAAAAAAAAGAGGAAAGGCACAATATTTGGCTGATACTAAAACAGTATCAGTGAAGGAAATGATAAAAAGAAATCATAAACAAATGAACTCAGCACAGAAAATTATACGGAACAAAGAAATCAGCAACACCACAATAAAACACATAATAAAATGACAGCAATAAATTCATATTGTCAATAATTACAGTGAAAATCAATGGATTAAATGCACCAGTCTAAAGACAGAGTTGCACAATGGATAAGAAAACATGACTCATCAATATGCTGTCTACAAGAGAGACACCATAGATATAAAGATGAAAATACACTAAAAATCAAAAGTTGGGAAAAAAAAATATCAAGAAAATGGTAATGAAAAAAGAGCAGGAGTAGTAACAATAATTTCTGATAGACTTCAGGATAAAAACAACCGTAAAAGACAAGAAAGACATTATATAATGATTAAAGGATCAATTGAACAAGAAGACATAACCATAATAAGTATTGATGCACCCAATGAAAGAGCTTCAAAATACACAAATCAAACTGTAATATAATTGAAAAGAGATACAGAAACTTCACAGTAACAATAGGAGACTGTAACACATCTCTTTCAATCCTGATCCAGATTTCATCAACATTCTTAAGGACATGGATAACCAATCGCTAATTTTATATGGAAAGGAAAGAGACCTTGGATAAGCAAAGCACTACTGAAGAAGAACAAAGTAGGAAGTCTCACACTCCCAGTCTTAAAAACTACTGTACAACCATGGAATCTGTACGGACTTGTATTGAATGTGTAGATTGCTTTGGTTAGTATTGACATTTTTACTATGTTCAGTCTTCCTACTGGTGAGCACTGTATTTCTTCCATTTATAGAGTCTCTCAGTTTCTTATAGTAGGGTTTTGTAGTTTTATTTGTGGAGGTATTTTGTGTCCCTAGTAAGATTTATTCTTAAGTATTTCATCTTTTTGGCAGCTATTGTAAATGCTATCTATTGTTTTCCTGATTTCCTTTTCAGAGATTTCTTTGTTGATGTAGAGGAATCCAACTGATTTTTGTATGTTGATCTTACAATTCCACTTTGCTGAATCTTTCACTTAGCTCCTGTTGTTTTCTTGCTGAGTCTCTTGGTTTTTCTAAGTATAGGTACTAAAGAGGCAGGGAGGCTGCATGTTCTGACCTCTTCTAACCACACAAGAGGAAGACTGAATCATTATCAGTAGCCCAAAGCCTATTCGTGCAAGGCCAGACATGCTGCCTCCCTCCAGCCCTTTCACCAACCATTCTACCCAAAGCACCCACCACCTCTCTCCTGGGTTCGATAATTCGCTGCAGTGGCCACACAGAACTCACAGGTTATGGGGTTTATTAGGGAAGCATCAGGCTACAGTTCAAGTTCAGGAAAAACAGTCTCTCTCCCAGCTGCCGTCCCTCAGCCAACAGTCTCCCAGTCTCTCTCCCAGCAGTGCGTGTCTCTCGGTGTCTGTTTCTCATGAGCGCATGTCTCTCAGGAGCACATGTCTCTTTCAGCAGCACATCTTCCTCAGCCAGAGGTCAGAGAGAGACTTCTGCCTCTAGGAGGCCTCCTTTTGAGCCTGGCAGAGTGGCCAAACCAATCGATCATAACATCAGAATTCTAAGCACCTGAGAGACAGCCAAGAACATTGCTTTGTGCCATGCGCAACAGAAATACCCCAGGTGGATAACATTTACAATCAAGAGCTCCTGAGTTGCTCACAGCAAATTCTACCACAGAGTTTACAAAGACTTATGGCTAGAAAAGCCATACCAAGTAATTTACTACACCGCAATAGAATAATATTATCTGCAAATAAGAGAGAGTTTTACTTCTATACCAGTTTGGATGTCTTAATTTCTCTTACTTGCCTTATTGCCTTGGTTAGGACTTCCAATACAATGTTGAGTAGAAATGCTGATAAAGGGCATCTTTGTCTCATTCCTGTTCACAAGGGGAATGCTTTCAGTCTCCACTGAGAATAATGTTGACTATTGGTTTTGTATATATGTCCTTTGTTATACTTAGTAATTTCCTTTCTATTCCTATTTTGCTGAGTTTTTATCAGGAGTGGGTGTTGGATTTTATCAACTGCCTTTTCTACATTGATTGATATGATTATGTGGTTCTTTTCTTTTTTTCTTTATGTGATGGATTACGTTGATTATTTTTGTAATTTGAACTATCCTTGCATACTTTGTATGAATCCCACTTGGTCATATTGTGTACATTTTTATATATGTTGTTGGAGTCTAATGGCTAGGATTTTGTTGATTTTTGCATTTATATTCATGAGGGATATTGGTTTGTAATTTTGTTTTTCAGTAGTGTCTTTGTCTGGTTTTGGAATCAGGCTTATGCTTGCTTCATAAAAGGAATTTGGGAGTATTCCTTCCTTTTCTATATTCTGGAATAGTTTGAGTAGAATTGGTATCAACTTTCCTCTGAATGTTTGGTATAATTCTCCAGTGAAGCTGTCTGGGCCATGACTTTTTTTTCTTTTGGTAGGTTTTTACCTGTTTAATTTCAATTTCTTATTTTATTATGGGCCTGTTCAAGTTTTCTATCTCAGTCTGTGTTAGTTTAGATAGGTTGTGTATTTCTAGAAATTTGTCCATTTCTCCTAGGTTTTCAAATTTGTTGGCATGCATTTATTGCTATAAAAAACAAATGACCTGCTTTTACTGTATCCCAAAGGTTTGGGTATGCTGTGCTTTTATTCTCATTTGCTTCCAGGATTTTTTTTCCCCCTGCGTTTTATTTCTTCCATTACCCAGTCTTTTTTTTTTTTTTTTTTTTAAGCAGAATGTCATTCTCTTTCCATGTATTTGATTTTTTTCTTTGATCTTCCTATTACTCATTTCTAATTTTACAGTGTTGTGTGTGATCTGAGAAGATGCTTTGTAGTAGTTTGGTGTTTTTAAATTTATTGAGGCTTGCTTTGTGGCGTAACATATGGTCTGTTCTGGAGAATGAACCAAGTTGGTTGATTGTGTTGTTGAAATCTTCTCTTTGTTGAGTTTCTTTCTAGTAACTCTGTTCATTATTGAAAGTGGTGTGTTAAAGTCTCCTACCACTATAGAATTGCCTATTTCTGCTTTTGATTCTGTTAATGTTTGCTTTATGTATTTTGGAGCTCTTTCACTGGGTGCATAGATATTTATTATGGTTATATCTTCTTGCTGGATTGACCCTTTCATTATTATACTATGTCTTTCTTTATCCCTTTTGTTGGTTTTTGCCTTGAAGTCTATTGTTTTTTTTAAATTTTTACTGTGATTTGGGTGATAGTTTACAGAGCAAATTCATTTTCCATATAGCAGTTTATTCACATTTTATCTCATGACATTGACTGCAATTTCTCACAATGAACGGCTCTCTTCTCACTTGCTCCCCATAGTTACCTCTTCCCTGTGTCCTTCCCTCTCATGCAATCCTGACCCCTGCTGTCTCCCTGTGCACACACTGCCCTCTGTTCTCCCATGATTGATCTTTCCAAGGAGTGTATCTACCTGATGTAAATGTTCAGCCCATATGCCTGTCTTTTATTTGGCTGGAAGCCACAGGAGTGAATTCAATTCCAGACTTGAAGGGCAGCTAGGGGCCATAGTCTCAGGGATTTCACCAGGCTCTATCACACCAGCAAACCTGATCTTTTTTGTGTGTGTGTGTGTGTGTGTGTGTGATTTTGAGTTTTGTTCTATGTTGTTCTCCCAGGATCTCCTACAGATCCCCCCTTGAAGTCTATTTTATCAGAAGTTAATATTGCTACTCTCACTCTTGGTTAGTTGCCATTAGCTTGATATACTTTTTTCCTTCATCCTTTGATTTTGATTTTGATTTTTGCATCTAAGGTGAGTCTCTTGTAGGTGGCATGCTGATTTATCCTGTTATCCATTCTGCCACTCTCTTTCTCTTGACTGGTGCATTTAATCCATTCACATTCAATGTAATTCATGATAGGTACAAATTAACTACTATCATTCTTTTGTTATTTATTATGGTCTGATGGTTTTTTCTTCTGGATATTTTTCTATGCTAAGTTCATTTTGTTGCCAGATTTTCTTTTCATTTTCTTCCTTGTTGATTTTGTGTTACAAAGTCCTTGTGATTTTCTTCTTTCTTCTTTTGGTTAGAAGGCTTATTAATTTTCTTTGTGGTTACCCTATAGTTAATTTTTACCTTCCTCAGTTGGAAATGTCAGTTCTATCTTGATATTGTCCTGACTTCCTCTCCATTTGGAGGTTCTGTAATTATATCATTTAATCTCTCTTTTTGCTTTGTAGTTGTTGTTCTTTACAGATTGACCCCTTTGGCTCTCTATTTTCAGTTTTGTAAGCTAATTTTAATTTTGAGAATTCTTTTTCTGGGTTGATTTTTGAGTTATGTTGTCATGGGTCTTAATCTTAGATTGTAAACCTAGTCTTTTTTAATTATTATTATTAATAAATTTGAGTTTTGTTCTACATTTTTCTCCCATTCTATCCAAAATGAAACCAAACTGATTGCCATCAAGTTGGATCTGACTCATAGCGACTCCTCCTTGGGTTTCCGAGGTGGTATCACTACAGAAGTAGATTGCCCGATCTTCCTTCCAAGGAGTGACTAGTGGGTTTGAATTGCCAGCCTTCTAGTTAACAGTCAAATGCCTTAGGCACTATGCCACCAAAGCTCCCTGCATTCTATCCAGGACCTTCTAATATGATCCCTTTCACAGCAGTCGGCAGTAGTAGCTGGGCATCCTATAGCTCTGGCCTCAGGTCATGGGGGTTGAGGTTCACGTGGTCCATTAGTCCTTTGAACTAATTATATTGATGTATCTTTTAGTTTTTCACTCTTCTCTGCTCCAGATGAGGAGAAACCTATAGCTGTACCTTAGTTGGCCACTTTCAAGCTTTTAAGACCCCAGTCAGTCCCCACCAGAGTAGGATGTGGAACTTTGTCTTTGTGAACTATGTTGTGCCAATTGATCTTGATGTTCCCTGAGGCTATGGTCCTGAATCCCCAGGTCCAGAGACTTGCTCCCTCAGGATTGTTGGTTATGGCCCCGTGTGCTCTACCGTATTCATGGATATGTTTGCAGCATATGTAAATGCATTTGTAGAAATATCCTCTGTCGAACTATGCATATTTGTGGATATAGTCCCATTCTCCTTCCCACACCTGTTCAGCTTGCATGTCTATTTATGTATCCACTCATAGATTATTCATTATTGTGTTACTGTTATTGCAGGATTGTGTATGAATTACTATTTACCTCTTTTGCCTTTAACTCCTGCACTCTTCTCAGCATCTACCTTTCCTTGATCATTTTGTGCTTGCCTCCTCCTCATTGCATATTGCCTTCCCATTTAACCAAATCAATATGTGTCTACCCTGTAGTTACTGGTTTACCCTTCCTTCCTCTCCCACCCCAGGCAGCCATCAGCAAATGTTTTTATGTGAAAATCTTTTCTTGACTTTTTATAATAGTGGTGTCATACAATATTTGTCCTTTTGTGATTGATTAATTTCACTCATCATGAAGTCCTCTAGGTTCATCCATGTTATGAGATGTTTCACAAATTCTTCGTTATTCTTTATTGTTGTCTTGTATTCCATTGTGTGTATGTAACAAAGTATGTTTATCCATTCATCCATTGATGGGCATTTAGGGTGTTTTCATTTTTTGCTACTGTGAATAGTGCTGTGGGAACATGCTCTTCCTTTTATAGCTCTTATTTCTCTAGGATATATATTTAGTAGTGGGATTGCTGGATCATATCATATTGCTATGTTCAGCTTTTTAAGGAAGGGGTCTGTTCTTTTTCTATCTCCTTTATTTTCTTCTCTTTCCCCATTTAACTTCCAAATGTTGCAATTTCTTTTCTTTTTCCTTGGGTAATCTCATCCATTTCCTATAGTTTTAAATATCATCTATATGTCAAGACTTCCAAAAATATATCTCCATCTCAGACCACTATTCTGAACTTCAAATGCCTACTTAACATCTTCACTTGGATGTCTCACAGGCATCTCACTTTTAAAACATTCAAAATAGAGCTCATGATCACCCTTCCTGTTTCCCCCTTCTCAGCTGTAACCTGTTAATCTTTTGGCCCTTCCCATTTTAGTAAATGACATAACCTATGGAGCCAAAAGTCTGCATTACTGATTTTTACAATATTCCTCAACTCATCCAATCCATTAGCTTGTCATACTGAGTCCTTCTACACATATTTCTAACTTATCCAGTTCTCTCCATTTTCACACTATCTTCCAGTCTATACAACATCATTTCTTACCTTCAATAGCCTCCTAATTTCTTCTTTTGCCCTCCTCCCATCTGTTATTTGAAGAGCAACTAGACTGATACTCTTAAAATAGAATGCAGATATGTCACTCTCTACAAAATATCAGTGATTTTTCAATACATTTTAAAAATAAAAGTCCCAATCCCTTACATGCCTATAGGACTCAGCACAAGCTGAGTCTCCTTCCTGATCTGATGGTGAACTCCATTTTGCCCTCATCTCTAGGCATCCTCTTCACTACAGCTACTTTAGCTTTCTTTCACTTCCCTTCAAGGAAATGCTCACACATTCTTCATTCTGTCTGGAATGCTCTTCTCTTAATCTTCACCTGTCTAAATCCTTCTCAGCTCTCAGGTCCCAGCTTAAATGTCATGTAAGTGTCTACTTTTAATGTAATTTTCAGAAACACTTATTAAAAAACAGTTAATTAGACTTCACTGTTTTACAGGATTCATCGATCACTACACAACTTTCTAAGTTGCTTATTTTGATTATTTCTCTCAGTCTTTCATGAAAGATTTTCAGAAAGGGTGGTGGGTGGTATATTTTCTAAGTCTTCTTATGTCCTCATATATAAATGATAGTTTAGTTGGGGTTCTAATTTTCAGGTTACAATATTTTCCCTCATGAAGTAGATACTGTGTCATGGGTGCCTACCCATGAGCCATTTCCCTTTATTTCTTAAGAGAACTCTGGGTGACACAGGCGCCCTGGGCTATTTGCACGGGAAAAGGGAGCAGTCCCGGGCTGTACAGATATTGCTGGGACCCACTGCTTCTGCGGTGGCACCCACCTGCTTCTGTCCGGTGCCCGGCATGGGATTGCTGGAGCTTTGTGAAGAAGTGTTCGGCACCGCCGACCTTTACCGGGTGCTGGGTGTGAGGAGCGAGGCCTCGGATGGCGAGGTCCGAAGCGGCTACCATAGGGTGTCCCCACAGGTGCACCCAGACCGGGTGGGAGAAGGCGACAAGGAGGACGCCACTCCCCGCTTCCAGGTGCGCAAGCCTGGGCCGCCCGCCCGGATGCAGTGCGCTGAGCCCGCCTGGCATTATTTTTTAATCTATTTCTCGTGGCCCGGTTTCGGTAGGACTGCAGGGGTGACTTTTGGGTGCTTTTTCCCGCAGATCCTCAGGAAAGTCTATTCGGTTCTAAGTGATAAAGAGCAGAGAGCAGTATACGATGAGCAGGGAACCGTGGACGAGGACTCTGCTGTGCGCAACGAAGATCGGGACTGGGAGGCATATTGGAGGTTACTCTTTAAAAAGATATCTCTAGAGGACATTCAGGTTTTTGAAAAGACATACAAAGGTTCTGAAGAAGAGTTAGCTGATATTAAATAGGCCTACCTGGACTTCAAGGGCGACATGGATCAGATCATGGAGTCTGTGCTGTGTGTGAAGTACACAGAGGAACCAAGAATAAGGAACATCATTCAGCAAGCCACTGACGCGGGAGAAGTCCCATCCTATAAAGCCTTTGTCAAAGAATCAAAGCAAAAGATGAATGCAAGGAAAAGGAGGGCTCAAGAGGAGGCCAAAGAAGCAGAAATGACCAGGAAGGAGTTGGGGCTTGATGAAGGGGTGGGTGGCTTGAAAGCAGCCATCCAGAGCAGACAAAAGGATCAGCAAAAAGAAATGGACAATTTTCTGGCTCAGATGGAAGCAAAGTATTGCAAACCTTCCAAAGGAGGAGGGAAAAAAAAAACATCTCTCAAGAAAGAAAAGAAATAATAGAATTTTTCTCTTCAGAGGTCCTTAGGATCTAATTGGTACCTTCATAAAGATGCGGTCAAGATTTGAAGACACCAGTCAACCCAAGAGAACTTGTCTTTCTAGTCTAAGTTGTCAGATCAGCTGTGTAAAACAAGCAGAATCTTTCAACCTGGTCTTAGTATTTCCTGGAACTCGTTGGACATTCTCTGAGGTCCTCACATAAAGGAATTTGGTGGTAGTGGTGGATGGGGGGGCGGTATTTGCTTCAGTGGATCTTCTGTAAATGGACCTCTGTCTAGAATGTGCTTCTGTCCATACAGCCTTTAGAACTGTCAGTTTTGTCACACAAGAGTGAGTTACAGAATATTCCGTGATGTACATGTCTGTTAGAACAGGAACTCTGCATAGCAGTTACAGAATATTCCGTGATGTACATGTCTGTTAGAACAGGAACTCTGCCTAGCTTTCAAACACTTGAGCAGCTGCCTTCCGGACTACCTGCTGGTTTGCTTCCAGTCAGGGTGATCTTGAACAGACTTGCTCTCCTCGTTTTACTCAACCAGGTTCTATACTCTATACTTGAAGTATAGGAAAAATGGGTGTTCAAATTACTTCAAGCATTTTTGTAAGACTTGTATATGATTAAATAAATAAGTGAAAAATTGGGGGAAAAAAAAAAAGAGAGAGAGAGAGAGAGAACTCTGGTTTTGTTTTGGCAATCTAGCCTTCTCCACCCAGTCATGTGCTTTACTAAGCCGATGGCATTCCCCTTAAAGGTGATTGGTTTATTAATGGGCATATGACACAACTCTAGCCAGTGGGATTTTCTTTCTTCTGCTTGATATTATCAAGTCTATTTGTAATGCCTGGAACTGTAGAAACAGGAGGATAAATAACTCAAGATAAGGCTGCTTCTTTGAGCTTGGCAAAGCAGAAAGATGGGATGAAAATAAGTCCTTTGCAATGTCATTGAGCCACTGAATCTCACAGTGACCTTCTCAGAGCCTTTCAGCCACCAATCTCAAAGCAAACTTAAAATACTTATCAAAAAACCAGAAAAACCAAACTCACTGCCATCGAGTCAATTCCAACCCCCATTGGGTTTCCAGCACTGTAAATTTTTATGGACGCAGACTGTCTCATCTTTCTTCAGCAAAGCATCTGGTGGGTTTGAACCACTGATCTTTTGGTTAGCACCTTAATGCCTTAACCACTACACCACCAGAGCTCCTTAGAAATACTTACAGGAATTAATAAATTTGCCATATTGTTTATACCAGTTTTGTTGTGTTTCCTATTTCTTGGGGTAGAAAATCTTATAGACACATGCAAAAACTTATATACAACATTTAATTCTATATGGTGTTCCATTGATTCTTCAGAGAAATATGAGGTCAATACGATTCTAGTTTCTTTACATGTAACTTGTTTGGTTTTGACACATAATTTTATTGTGGTAAAATATATAGAACAAAATTTGCCACATAACCATACAATTCAGTAACATTAATTATATTTACCATGCTGTGCAACTATCACCATTATCTGTTTCCAAAAGTTTTTCATTACCTCTAACAGAAACTCAGTATCCCTTCAGCAGTAACTCCTTACTTCCCTCTCCTCCTAACCTCTGGTAACTTCTGGTCTACTTTTTCCTGCATGCATTTGCCTATTCTAGATATTGCATATAAGTAGGATCATACAGTATTTGTCCTTTTGTGTCTCACTTATCTCACTCAGCATAGTATTTGTAAGGTTCACCTATGTCATAGCATGTATTACAACTTCATTTCTTTATATAGCTGAATAATATTCCTCTTTACATTTTGTTATGCATTCATCTGTTGATAGACACTTGGGTTGTTTCCATCTTTTGGCTGTTATGAATAATGCTGCAGTGAACATTTATGTACAAGTATCTGTTTGAGTCCCTGCTTTCAAGTCTAGGAGAGGAATTGCTGAGTCATATGGTAATTCTATGTTTAGATTTTTGAGGAACCATCAAACTGTTTCCACAATAGGTGCACCATTTTACAGTTCCACCAACAAGGCACTAAAATTCCAGCTTCTCCATATCATTTCCAACACTTGTTGGTTTCTGTTTTTCTGATAATGGCCATCCTAGTGGGTGAGAGGTGCTATCTCATTGGGTTTTGATTTGTATTTCTCTGATTACTAATGACTTTGAGCACCTTTTCATGTGCTTATTTCCTATGAGGCAGAAGTCAGTGCTGCCACCCTCCAACTCTTTTACCAGTTCTGACAACTGTCCCTCCTATGGCACTCCCTACTTATCTGCTAGGTATGATAATTCATTGCAATGGCCACACCAAACTCACAGACAATACTCATGATTATGGGGTTTATTAAGGAAGTAACAGGTTACAATTCAGGATCAGAAACAAGTGCCAAATCAAACCAAATTCACTGCCATGAAGTCAGATTTGACTCATAGCGACCCCTCTTTGGGTTTCTGAGGCAGTATCACTATGGAAATAGATAGCCCAATCTTCCTTCCAAGGAGTGGCTGGTGGGTTTAAACCACCAGCCTTCCAGTTAGCAGTCAAATGCCTGAGGCACTATGCCACCAGAGCTCCTAAAGACAAGTTAGGATATGGATTTTCAATCAGGACAGCTTCTCAACTGTGCTGCACACACACTTCTCTCTGGCCTTGGCCTCTGCCCTGCTCAAACCAGTGTTACAAAGCTGTTTTAGCTTTGCCAACAGACACTCAAAGAGGCACCCTGTTCCACCAGCAAGCCTCCTGCCTGAAGATATTCAGCTTTTTCACTCAGCAAACTGCCACTCTGTCTTGTGCTAGTTAGTCTCTTCGTCCTGTTGGTTCTGCTGCCTCTTCTGCCACCACCTATCTACTGCTCTCTGCTGCCTTAGCACACGGATCTTGGGTCCAAGGATGCACTCCACTCTTGGTGTTTCTCTCTTGATGGCAGTGAGATGCCCCTTTCTGACTCTGGGATGGCTCATTTTAAGCCTAGAAACCCACTGCCATTGAGTCGATTCTGACTGATAGTGATACCCATTGGGTTTCTGAGGTGGCAAACCTTTGCGGAAGTAGATTGCCTCGTCTAACTTCCGCAGAGTGGATGGTGGGCTTGAACCACCAGTCTTCTGGCTAGCAGTCAAATGCCTTAGGCACTGCACCTAAAGAGACAGCAAAACTGACCAAACCCCCCGTTAGTATTCCATACACCGTATTTGCATAGTCCCACCCCACAACGGCACCATGTACCCTATTTATATTATTAGCAAGCTATCCAATCCCTTTGGTGGGCCATAAGCACCTTACATTTCCATAGTTTCACCCAGTCATCTGGTGGGACTCACAAAGACCATAGCTAGAAGAGCCATACCGAGTAATACAATGCACTTCAGTATCTTTTTAGAGAAAAGTCTATTCGAGGCCTTTGTCCATTTAAAAATTTTGAGTTGTCTTTTTTGTTGAATTGTAGAAGTTCTTTATGTATTCTGGATATCAAACCCTTATCAAATATATAGTTCCCAAATATTTTCTCCCATTTTGTAGGTTGTCTATTCAATTTCTTGATAAAGACCTTTGATGCACAAAACTTTTAAATTTTGATTAAGTTAATTTTATCTATATTATTTTTTGTAGCTATTGGTATCATATATCTAAGAATCCATTATCAAAAAAGAGTCTTGAAGCTTTATCCCTATGTTTCCTTCTAAGAGTTTTATGGATTTAATTCATACATTTAGGTAATTTATCATTTTGAGTTAATTTTCATATATGGTGTGAGGTATGGGTCCAATTTCATTCTTTTGCATGTGGAGACCCATTTATCTCTGCACCATTTGTTGAGGTGTGGATGCAGTTGTGTCATATGCGGACTGTTGCTGTCTCCCACTCAGTTAGATGAAAATAACAATTGAATAACCATCAAAAAAGTAAAAGCAAATGGACAAAAAACACACCATGTAATCACACAGGAACAGTAACCAAAAAAAAAAAAAAAAAAAACACTGCACTATCTGGTGAGAGGGCAATAAGAGAAAAAAGGTAGAGAAGGAGAATAATGAAGAAAAAAAATGGGAAAAACACAAAAAGAAAAACAAGGAATGGGGTTAACCACAAGAAAGAAAAATTGGAACCAGGAACATGGAAAAGAAAAAAAGCTAAAAATTAGAACCTGGGAAGGGAAGAATAAAAAATCAAAGGGACAAAAGTAATAATAATAGTATTAGTTTTAAAACAGACAAAAACAAACAAACTAAAAAAGAGGAAAAAGAAAAAAAAAAAATCGGGGCAGGGAACCCAGGCTCCTTCCGAGCACACAGACTGGGATGGAATTCCTGCCAGCCTAGAAGGTGGGTGGGAATGAGGGATGGCTGCACCTCCATTCACCAAGAGGGTGTGGGGTATAAGAGTAACAAGGAAAATGTTGCACCTTTCCAGTTCTCGGGGTCTGGAATGTCCTTGGAGTTCCTGGCAAGTGGAGCCTCTTCTTAAGTCTCTGGAATCTGGGAGAACGCTGTTGCTTTAAATATCCAAAATAGTCAAACCATTTGTAAACATTCAAAATGGCTGTGCCCTTTGGACAGGCAAAAACCCACGGCTCAGCCCACCTTCCTCTTCACTGCTTTCCCTTTTATTCACCAGAGCCACCAGAGCAGTCCTCCATGCAGCTCCTGGCTAGCAGGGCTGATTTTTAGGTTAATTCTTAGGTCCTAACACCACTTGGCAGTATCCAAGCTGTCTGTGCCATCAGTATTGTTGCCAGAGACCACAGCTCCGTATGTCTCCTTTTTGGTGTTTTCATGCCAATCCTTCTGCTAGTTGGAGTTTAGCCCACTTCTATAACCTTCACTTTAAAGCTCAGGGGTCCAGGATTATCTTCTGTATCTGTGTTAATTGGTTCCCCTTTTCTTTGTTGAAGAGGGTGCAGTCTTTCTGCCTATTCCACCATCTTACCAGAACCCCCTTCTGCACCATTTGTTGAAGAAACTGTTCTTTCCCCAATAAATTGACTTCACACTCTTGTCAAAAACCAGTTGGCTATAGATATATGTATGGGTTTAATCTATTTTTGTTGACTGATTGCAAGCAGAATTTTTAAAAATCTTAAAAATAAGAAAGTGGTTCTATAGTATGTGTAGCATTCATTTCTATTTATTTTGCTTGAAGTTTGGCCCTTTAACTTTGCAGATTCAAGTAACTCTTTACCACTAAAAGTTTTCTTCAGTTATTTCAATAATTTTTGCTTCTTCTCCCAATCCTTCTTCTGCTAATATTGCTTTAAATTTATGAGCACTGAATATTAGTAAATCATGGGGCTGATAGTTATTACTCAATATTCTCTTCCACTCTTCAGGTCAACTATTTCATACCTTCTTGTTCCACAGAACTTCAAACCTCTCCCCACATCCTCTCACTCAGCTGATGACTTTGCTTATCATTTCACTGTAATGATTGAAGTAATGAAAAGATTATTCCCACCCTGTGACAGACATGAAGGTGCAGCCATTCAGGTATCTAAGAAGGGACTAGTTGCCCAATTGTAAGCAACACACTTGACTGATAGCTCCCAGCAGTTAATGCTTTCAGAGTGTACTTTTGAGCTGAGACCATGGTCTTCTCGAGTAGCACCCAGACAATGACTGAGCAAGGTGGTGTGCAAGAATCTATCCATTTCTATTCAAGGTGAAACTTCTTTGAAGGACAATATTTACACCACAGTTGGGCCAGCAGAGACTTTCTCAGGTCAGGACTGCAGAAGCCAGCATCATGATTGCATGG
The DNA here is from genome assembly GCF_000298275.1 of Orycteropus afer afer. Lineage (NCBI taxonomy): Eukaryota > Metazoa > Chordata > Mammalia > Tubulidentata > Orycteropodidae > Orycteropus > Orycteropus afer. The sequence goes on along the minus strand of NW_006921764.1, from coordinate 4,636,242 downwards.
CTCTCTCTGCCCAATCTTCCTCTCATAGCTGTACTCCTCAATAAACTTTTTTACTCCTGCCTTTGTCTCAGCCCTTGCTTCCTGGAAAACATAACCTATGACACTCCCTAAAACTACCAATCTAACAATGTCTTTGACTATGTAAACGGTGCTGCATGGGTGAAATGTGTCTGCCATCTCAGACCAAATCTTTCTCTTACACATTGAATACCATTCAAGAATTTTTCTGAAATTAATCCCTCTCTCTCCAACACCATCAGTGTTTCTCTTTCTATGGGATCATTCTCAACAGCATATAAACATGGTAAAATGGTAAAATCTCTCATTCTAAACAAACAAACAAACAAACTCTCCGACAAAAGACTTTCCTTGACCATATACTCCCCTTTAGCTTCTGCCCCATTTTTCTGCTTCTCTTTATAGTAAAACTCTCCAAAGTATTGTCTGCCTCCCTTTTGCCTCTTCCCATTTCAACAACAACTCTATTTACTTAGGCTTTTGTCCTGTCATTCCACTGAAACTGCTTTTGTCAAGGTGACTGATTTCCACTTTGCTTCAGGTCTCCACTTGGCTTTCTGACCTCTCAGCAGCATTTGACACAGTCAGTTAGTTATTCCCTCCTCTTGAAACAGTTGCATCATTTGGCTTCCAGGACCCACTCACTCTCTCTTATGTATCCTCCCACATAAAGGCTGTCCTTCCTCACTCTCTTTTAATGAATCTTCCTTATATCTCTGAATGTTCCAGGATGTAGTCATTTGACCTCTTGTCTTCTGTATCCATACTCACTTCCTAGGTGATCTCATCAGGTCTCATAGATTTAAACACCATGAATGAACTTATTATCCCCTGAGTTAGGCTGGGTTCTCTAGAGAAGCAAAACCAGTAAAGCTTATATGTATATAGAGAGAAAATTATCTTAGGAAAATGGCTCACACAGTTATAGAAGCTGACAAGTCCCAAGTTCCTGGATCAAACGTCAAAGTGGAGACTTTTCCTGACTCATGTAGCTGCAGGGGCTGATGAGCTCAAGGTCGGCAGGGAATATACCAACTGTTGACTTCAGCTGATGATCCAAGATCATCAGGCCGAATAGTGGATTGTTTGCTCAGGGACAGCTGTAGGCAGTACAACAGAGTCCAGATCCACAGAAGTTGTCTCTTTTTCTCAGTATATCCATATATATATTGGAAGCAGGCCACACCCCTAGGGAAACTCCCTTCAATGGATTGGCTGCTCAAAGCCCGTACATTCGATCTCATCGTGGGAATAACCACCTCACAACTGCTTAAACCACTCAGAATCATGGGTCAGCCAAGTTGACACACAACCCTAACTATCATATCCCCAAATTCACATTTCTAGCCCTGACTTTTTCCTCAGACTCTAAACTCATATTCAACTTCCACTTTGTTATTCCCAATTTGGGAATCATCCTTTGGGAATCAGCTCCAGTTTATGGGAGCTCTGGTGGTGCAGTGCCTAAGGCATTTGACTGCTAACCAGAAGGCTGGCAGTTCAAATCTACCAGCCACTCCTCAGAAGGAAGTTTGGGCAATCTACTTCCATAATGATACTGCCTCGGAAACCCAAGGAGGGGTCGCTGTGAGTCAGCTATGACTCGATGGCAGTGAGTTTGGTTTTTGTTTGCTTTTTGGTCACTAGCTTTGCCATGCAGAGACAAAGGGGATCAATTTTGATAATTTGAGATAAGTCCCTTTTAAGATGTTCTACTTAAAAAATAGTTTTGTTTTGTTTCCTCTGTTTTTGACTTCATATACTTTCTTTGTTTTCTTCATGTGATTTGCCAGAGGCTGAGGTTTGAAGTTCAGTTAATTATTTATTAAAGATATTTACTGGGTACTTACAGTAATTCAGGATTATATTATAATTATATTATATTATAATTATTTCAGGGATATAATTTAAGTAGTTTGGTGAAGAAACAGTTTTATCTTACAGTGATCACTTGAAAAGGTGTTGATAAACTACATGCTTCATCTGTTCTGTAATTTTGCGAGGCTTCAATATCCTTATTAGCATTTATTTTCTGAAACCCATTTTTTGTGTGTTTTGAAAATGGAAACATCTGTGCATCTTTAGTCTTCTGGCAGCTCCTGTTTATCTTGATTTCTCAAAATTACTGACAAAGATTCCATGGTTCCATTACCTGGTATTACATTTTATACTGTGGATGTAATTCATCTGTGGCTGAAAACTTGAACCAGTTTAAGGACCTAGGTATGTTCTTACTATGCTTCAGTTGTCTAATTATCATGTTTTTTTTAACCCCCTTAAATTTGAAAATTATTCTCTGCATTAATACAAGCAATAGTAGTTATGTAATTCTGTTTTAGTTCCCTAAGCAATAGGTCTTTGCCTTCTATTTTTTTCTAGATCCAATAAAAAAAATCCATATGATCTAATTACCATTTAGAAAGGTTAATCATCCTTGTTTGCCTATTATTATATTTAAATTTTGATAAATTATGTGTTTTAAATGAAAAGTATTGAACATGCTCCCCCACACACATACATGTTATCCTATTCTGGAGGATAAAAATTAAAGGATTCATAAGGATAGACATACAGATCAATAGACCAGAATTGAGAATCTGGAAATGGACTCACACTTATGTGGCCAACTGATTTTTCAGTAAAGATGCCAAATGCATCCAATAGGTAAAGTATCATCTTTTCAAGAAACAGTATTGGAAAAACAGTCAATATATTCCACCACATAAATAAAACAAAGGAAAAGAACCATATGATCACATCAGTTGATGCAGAAAAGACATTTGACAAAATCCAACATCAAGTCCTGATAAAAAACGCTGTACAAAAGAGGAATAGAAGAGAAATTCCTCAACATAATTAAGGGTGTATATACAAAGACCAATAGCCAAAGTTATTCTCAATGGGGAGAGACTGAAAGCATTCCCCTTAAGAATGGGTACCAAATAAGGATTCCCTTTGTCACTACTTTTTTTTTTTTTT
>NW_006921764.1:4617746-4624382 GCF_000298275.1 Orycteropus afer afer | reverse complement strand
AGAGGGAAGGGAGCTGTTGCATTGTGGTAAACTGTGGTCAATGACATGAGACAAAGTATATGTGAACTGCTGTATGGAAAGTCAATTTGCTCTGTAAATCTTCACCCAAATCGCAAGTATGTAGATATACCAAAGAATAAAGTTCATTTAGGAGGATGATAGGAAATAAGGCTGCAATGAAAATTGGTATCTCATAGCAGTGACTTAGATTTAAGGATTTTCTAATACTAAGCTATTTTTGGGGAGCTCTGGTAGTATAGTGGCTAAGACACTTGCCTGCTAACCAGACAGCTGGCGGTTCAAACCCACCAGCCACTCCTCGGAAGGAAGGTTGGGCAATCCTACTTCCATAGTGATACTGCCTCGGAAACCCAGGGAGGGGTCGCTATGAGTTGGGGCTGACTCGACGGCACGTAACAACAACAACAAGCTATTTTTGTATGTCTTGGGATAAATCCTACTCGGTTGTAGTGTGTTTTCTTTTTTATACACTTGGTTTAATTTGCTGATATATTTGCTTAGATGTTTTGTTTGCATTTGTAGGCATGAGTGAAGTAGGCCTAGAAAAAAAAAAAAAAGAACCAATGGTATTGAAAGAAGAAGTCAAAGCTGCCCTGAAGAAACTGGCAAAAAAAAAAACAAGGGTCCAGTTACCCTTCAGGTCTGGAACTGAACTCATGCCTGTGGCTTCCAGCCAAATAATAGACAGCATGTGGGGTGAATATTTACATCAGGTAGATACACTCCTTAGAGGTATCAATCATGGGAGAACAGAAGAGCAGTGCTTGCACAGGGAGACAGCTCAGGGGTGGGAGTGCATGGGAAACAAGGACACAGGAAAGAGGTAACTATGGGGAGGAAGTGGGAAGAGAGCTGTTACATTATGGGGAATTGCAGTCAATGTCATTTAACAAAATGTATATGAACAGCTGTATGGAAAATGAGTTTGCTTTGTAAATGATCATCCAAATCACAATATTTTTTTTTAAATTTAAAATAAAACAAAAAATGGTGAAAGAGGAGGAAAAAAAAAGAAAGAAAGAAAAACAAACCTCCAGGAATTAACGGAATTGCTGATGAGATGTTTCAACAAACAGATGCCGTGATGGGGGCACTTACTCATCTATGCCAAGATATTTGGAAAACAGCCAAGACCTGGCCAATTGATTGGAAAATATCCATAATTGTGCCCATTCCAAAGAAAGGTGATCCCACAGAATATAGAAATTATTGAACAATATCATTAATATCACATGCAAGTAAAATTTTGCTGGAAATAATTCAAAAATAGTTGCAGTAGTATGTTGACTGGGAACTTCCAGAAGTGGAAGCTGGATTCAGAAGAGAACTTAGAACAAGGGATATCGTTGCTGATGTCAGATGGATCTTGGCTGAAAGCAAAGAATACCAGAAAGATGTTTACTTGTGTTTTATTGACTATGCAAAAGCATTCATTTGTGTGCATCATAACAAATTATGGATAACATTGAAAAGAATGGGAATTTCAGAACACTTGATTGTGCTCATCAGGAATCTGTACATAGACCTGGAGGCTGTTGTTTGAAAAGAGCAAGGGGATACTGCATGATTTAAAATCAGGAAGGGAGTGTGTTAGGGTTGTATCATTTCACCACACTTGTTCAATCTGTATGCTGAGCCAGTAATCCGAGAAGGTGGACTATATGAAGAACATGGCATCAGGACTGGAGGAAGACTCATTAACAACCTGCGATATGCAGACGACACAACCTTCCTTGCAGAAAGTGAAGATGATTTAAAGCACTTGCTGATGAAGATTAAAGACTATAGCCTTCAGTATAGATTACACCTAAACATAAAGAAAAAAAATCCTCACAACTGTTATTAACCAGCATCACGGTAAATGGAGAAAAGATTGAACTTGTCAGTGATTTCATATTACTTGGATCCAACATTGGGGGCTCTGGTGGCATGGTGCCTAAGCCATTTGACTGCTAACCAGAAGGCTGGTGATTCAAACCCACCAGCCACTCCTCGGAAGGAAGACTGGGCAATCTACTTCCGTAGAGATACCACTTTGGAAACCCAAGGAGGTGTTGCTATGAGTTGGAAACGACTCGATGGCAGTGAGTTGAGAGGATCCACCATCAACACAAATGGAAACAGCAGTCAAGAAATCAGACAACATATTGTACAGGGCGAATCTGCTGCAAAGAACCTCTTTAAAGTGCTGAAGAGCAAAGACGTCTCTTTGTAGACTAAAGGGTGCCTAATCCAAGCCATGGTATTTTCAGCCACCTCATATGCACAAGAAAGATGGGCAATGGATAGGGAAGACTGAAGAAGAGATGCTTTTGAGTTCTGGTGTTGGTGAAGAGTACTGAAAGTGCCATGGACTTCCCAAAGAATGAACAAATCTGTCCTGGAAGAAGTGTAGCCAGAATGCTCCTTAGAAGTGAGAATGGCCAGACTTTGTCTCACCTACTTTGGTCATGTTATATGAAGGGACTGTTCCCTGGAGAAGGACATCATGCTTGGTAAAGTGGAGGGTCAATGAAAAAGGGGAAGGCCCTCAACACGTTGAATTGATACAGTAGCTACAACAATGAGCTCAGATATAGTGTGGAATGTGAGGCTGGCGCAGGACCAGGCAGTGTTTCATTCTGTTGTACATAGGGTCATTATGAGTCAGCACCGCCTTGATGGCACCTAACAACAACAATGAAGAGAACTATGAAAAGAAAATCAAGAAACCAATACCATCTACAATAACCACCCAAAGGATGACATATATAGGAATAAATCTAACTAGAGATACAAAAGACATATACAAAGAAAATTACAGAACACTATTATAAGAAACCAAAAATGACCTGGATGGAGTGAGTTGTTGGACCTGTGGGCTTAGAACCGTGATCGCACAAGAACATCTCGCTCAGTTGACATAATATACTACACATAAACATTGTTCCACATCCCACTTTGGTGAGTAGCAACCAGGGTCTGAAAAGCTTGTAAGTGGCGATCTAGGTGCAACAATTGGTCTCTCTTCATCCAGAGCAAAAAAGAATGAAGAAAACCAAAGATGCATAGAAATAATTAGTGCAAGGGATGAGTGGATCATGCAAACCTCAGCCTATATGACCATGACACCAGAATTAGATGGCTCCTGGCTACTACTGTCATCTACTCAGAAAGGGGTCAGTGCAGGAGATCCTGGATAGAGTGGGAGAACAATATGGAACAAAACTCAAAAATCATAAAAAAAGATCAGCCTTACTGGTCTGATAGAGCCTGGTGAAACACCCCCCCCCCCTTCAGGCCTGGAATTGAACTCATTCCTGTAGTTTTCAGCCAAACAATAGGCAGGCATATAAGGTAAACATTTATACCAGGTAGGTATACTTCTTAGAACAATCAATCATGGGAGAACAAAAGGGCAAGATTTGCACAGGGAGATAGCTCAACGGGTCGGGTCGGAATGCATAGGAAAGAAGGACACATGGGAGAGGTAACTACAGGGAGGAAGTGGGAAGACAGCTGTTACATTGTGGGGATTGGAGTCAATGTCATGAAACAAAATGTGTATGAACTGCTATATGGAAAATGAATTTGCTCTATAAACTTTCAAACAAATCACAATAAAAATTAAAAAAGAAAGAAACCAAAAGCTAATTACATAAATTGAGGAATATACCATGTTCATGGATATGAAGACTTAACATTGTGAAAAGGTCAATACTACTGAATGTGGTCTACAGATATATAATGCAATCTCATTTCAGATTCCATCATCTTTTTTTTAAAGAGATGGAAAAACTAATCACCAACTTTATATGGAAAGGACAGAGACCCCAGATAAGTAAAGCACTACAAAAGAAGAAGAACAAAGTAAGAGGTCTCGTACTCCATGATTTCACAACCTACTTCACAGAGACAGCAGTTAAAACAGCCTGTACTGGTACAATGACAGACACATACACCAATGGAACAGAATTGAGAACCCAGAAGTAAATCTATCCACGTATGGACAGTTGTCCTTAAAAAAAGGGCCAAAACTCATTAAATGGGGAAGAAGCAGTCTCTTTAATGAATAGTACTGGCAACACTGGATATTCATTTGCAGAAAAATGAAATAAGACCCATATTTTACACCATACACAAAAATGAGCTCAAGTTGGATCAAAGAACCTAAAGCCATAAAGACCAAAGAAAAAATAGGGACAAACTCAGGGGCCATAATACATGGCATAAATACACTATCACACATAACTAAAAGTGCACAAACACCACAAGACAAAATAGATGACTGGGACATCCTAAAAATTAAACATTTATACTCATCAAAAGATTTCACCAAAAGAGTAAAAAGAGAACTCACAGACTAGGAAAATAATGTTGGCAATGACATATTGGACAAGGGGCTAATCTCTAAACTTTATAGAAAATTTCAACACTTTCACAACAAAAATGTAAATCATTCAGTTTAAAAAATGGACAGAGAACATGAACAGACACTTCATCAAAGTAGACATTCAGGCAGCTACAACTTGAAGCAATGCTTGTGGTCATTAGCCATTGTTGTTAGGTGCCCTCAAGCTGGCTCTGACTCAAAGCAGCCTTATGTACAAAAGAATGAAACACTGCCAGGTCCTGTGCTATCCTCAATCCTTGTAATCCTTGAGCCCATCATTGCAGCCACTGTGTCAATCCACCTCATTGAGGATCTTCCCCTCTTTTGCTGACCCTCTACTTTACCACTCCTCGGAAGGAAGATGGGGCAATCTACTTCCGTAGTGATACTGCCTCGGAAATCCAAGGAGGGGTCACTATGAGTCGGGTCTGACTCGACGGCACATAACAACAACAACAACTACTTTACCAAGCATAATATCCTTCTCCAGGGACTGGTCCCTTCCAACAACATGACCAAAGTACTTGAGATGAAGTCTGGCCATTCTCACTCATAAGGAGCATTCCAGCTGCACTTATTCCAAGGCCAGTTTGTTCATTCTTCTAGCAGTCCATGGTATTTTCTGTATTCTTCACCAATACCACAAGTCAAATTCATCAATTCTTCAGTCTTCCTTATTCATTGTCCAGCTTTCACACACATATGAGGCAATTGAAAATACTATGGCTTGGGTCAGGTGCACGTTAGTCTTCAAAGTGATGAGATGCAAATCAAAACAACAATGAGATATCATCTCACCCTAGCACTAATAGCAAAGAAACAGAAAACAACAAATGCTTGTGTGGGTGTAGTCGTTGTTGTTGTTATGTGCCGTTGAGTCAGACCCGACTCATAGCGACCCCTCTTTGGGTTTCCAAGGCAGTATCACTACGGAAGTAGATTGCCCCATCTTCCTTCCAAGGAGTGGCTGGTGGGTTTGAACCACCAGCCTTCTGGTTAGCAGCCAAGTGCCTTAGCCACTATGCTACCAGAGCTCCCTGTGAGGGTGTAGAGACTATGGAAATCTCATACACTGTTGGTGGAACTGTAAAATGGTGCAATCACTGTGGTAAACATGTTGGTGCTTCCTTAAAAAGCTGGAAAGAGAAATACCATATGACCCAGCAATCCCACTATTAAGTATATATCCTAGAGAAATAAGAGCCATGACATGAACAGATATATGCACACTCAAGTTCATTGTAGCACTATTCATAATAGCAAAAAGGTGGAAACAACCTAAATGTCCATCAATAGAGGAATGAATCAACAAATTATGGTACATATACATAATGAATACTACACAATGTTAAAGTACAATGATGAATCTCAAAGCATCTCATAACATGGATGAACCTAGAGGACATTATGCTGAGTGATAGTCAATCACGAAAGGACAAATATTGTATAAGACCACTATTGTAAAAAGTCAAGAAAAGGTTTCACATAAAAAGAAACATTCACTGATGGCTGCCTGGGGTGGGAGGGGAAGGAAGGGTAAACCATTAACTAGAGGGTAGATACATATTGATTTGGTTAAATGGGAAGGCAATATGCAATGAGGAGGAGGCAAGCACAAAATGATCAAGGAAAGGTAGATGCTGAGAAGAGTACAGGAGTTAAAGCCCAAAGAGGTAAATAGTAATTCATACACAATCCTGCAATAACAGTAACACAATAATGAATAATCTATAAGTGGATACATAAATAGACATGCAAGCTGAACAGGTGTGGGAAGGAGAATGGGACTATATCCACAAATATGCATAGGTTCGACAGAGGATATTTCTACAAATGCATTTACATATGCTGCAAACATATCCATGAATACAGTAGAGCACATGGGGCCATAACCAACAATCGTGAGGGAGCGAGTCTCTGGGCCTGGGGATTCAGGACTATAGCCTCAGGAAACATCAAGATCAATTGGCACAACATAGTTCACAAAGATAATGTTCTACATCCTACTCCGGTGGGGACTGAGTGGGGTCTTAAAAGCTTGAAAGTGGCCAATGATGGTACAGCTGTAGGTTTCTCCTCATCTGGAGCAGAGAAGAGTGAAAAACTAAAAGATACATCAATATAATTAGTTCAAAGGACTAATGGACCACGTGAACCTCAACCCCCATGACCTGAGGCCAGAGCTATAGGATGCCCAGCTACTAAAACCAACTGCTGTGAAAGAGATCATATTAGAAGGTCCT
>NW_006921764.1:4613360-4616941 GCF_000298275.1 Orycteropus afer afer | reverse complement strand
AAAAAAAAAAAAAAAAAAAGACCAGGTTTGCTGGTGTGATGGAGCCTGGTGAAATCCCTGAGACTATGGCCCAGAGCAGCCTTTCAAGTCTGGAACTGAAGTCACTCCTATGGCTCCCAGCCAAATAAAAGACAGGTATATGGACTGAACATTTACATCAGGTAGATACACTCCCTGGAAAGATCAATCATGGGAGAACAGAGGGCAGTGTATGCACAGGGAGACAGGAGGGGCAGGAGTGTATGGGACAGAAGGACACAGGGAAGGGATAACTATGGGGAGGAAGTGGGAAGAGATCTGTTACACTGTAGGAAATTGCAGTCAATGTCATGAGACAAAATGTGTATGAACTGCTGTATGGAAAATGAATTTGCTCTGCAAACTTTCATCCAAGTCACAATAAAAATTTTAAAAACCAATAGACTTCAAGGCAAAAACCATCATAAGGGATAAAGAAAAACATAGTGTAATGAAAGGTTCAATCCAGCAAGAAGATATAACCATAATAAATATCTATGCACCCAGTGAAAGAGCTTCAAAATACATAAAGCAAACATTAACAGAATCAAAAACAGAAATAGGCAATTCTATGATAGCAGTAGGAGACTTTAACACACCACTTTTGATGATGAACAGACCAACTAGAAAGAAACTCAACAAAGAGAAGATTTCAACAACACAATCAACCAACTTGACCTCATAGATATATACAGAACACTCAACCCAACAGAAACACAATACACATTGTTTTACAGTGCACGTGGATCATTCTCCAGATTGGACCCTATGTTAGGCCACAAAGCAAGCCTCAATAAATTTTAAAACACCAAAATACTACAAAGCATCTTCTCAGATCACTGCTGTCTAGTTGGATCTGACTCATAGTGACCTCTTCTTGGGTTTCCAAGGAGATATCACTCTGGAAGTAGATTGCCCAGCCTTCCTTCCGAGGAGTGGCTGGTGGGTTTGAATCGCCAGCCTTCTGCTTAGCAGTCCAATACCTTAGGCACTATGCCACCAGAGCTCCTGCTATAAAATTAGAAATCAATAATAGGAAGATGAAAGAAAAAAATCAAATACATGGAAAGTGACTCTCTGCTAAAAAACGACTGGGTAATGAAAGAAATAAAATGGGGAATAAAAAAAATTCCTAGAAGCAAATGAGAATGAAAACACAGCATACACAAATCTTTCTTTTCTTTCTTTTTTTTTTAAAATTGTGCTTTAGGTGCAAGTTTACAGAGCAGTTTGTTTTACATTCAACACTATGTGTACATTTAGTTTCACTCCCCATTTACCATCCCCAACCCTTACACAGTCTCCTCCCCTCCCTGCCCAGTAACCCTCCCCCTGTGCCCATCATAGTTATGCACTCCTGTGTGTCCTACATTTCCTCCATGCAAATGTTGCCTCTCTGGTGCTCCGTGGTTGATTGCTCCAAGGGATGCATTTCCATAGAGTATGTGAGTGCATCACCCTGGGTTGAGTGATCTGCGTGTACATATTGTTTACCACTGGGCTGAGAGCCAGCCCCTGGGAGTAAGTTTTATTTTAGGCCCAGAATGTATCTCAGGGCCACAGTATTGGGGGTCTGACCAGATTCTGTCCAACCAGGTTCTGGTCATTGTTGAGTTTTTCGATTTTGTTCCACGTTTATCCTCTCACTCTATCCAGGATCTCCAGATTTGATCCTTTCCTGAGTAGTTGTCATTGGTAGCCAGGCACCATCTAGTCCTCTGGTCTCGAGGGTCACCATGTCCTAAGGTCAATTGCTTCCAAATGCCCTGGTTTTTTCTTGTACTCTTCTTTGCTTCTTATGTTAGGTGACCATTAGGTGCATCTTAGATGGCTGCTTGAAAGCTTTTGAGACCCCAGTCGCTACTCACCAATGTAGGATGAGGAACAAGACTTTTATGTGTTTTCTTGTGCCAATTGAGTCTGCTGTACCATAGTACTATGGTCCTGAGTTGGTAGATCCATTGGATCTCTCTCCTACAGTGTCTGGTTGTCTGTGAGAGATTACTCTGTCTTTTGCTGTTTCTGTTAAGCATTGACGGTAATTTTGTATCACTGTATCTGCAAGATTAGCCTCTGTTGAATCTATCCTTGGTCTATCATATAATCCTGTTCACTGACCCCCATCTGATCTTCTCAGATGTTGATGTGTTTATCTGTAGCCTGGTGTTTGGTGTTAATGAAATGCAGTATTGTGGATATACTGGCTGGTATTAGCATCTGTCGTCTATATCTTATGTGCACAATTTGGTGTCCTCCCTTTTCCTAATGTTATCATGGTGGTCACAGACTCTTTCTGTACCATCCCTCCCCTTCCCCACATCAGTATGTGGCCCCCAACTAGCCCAAAATTAATCGTTTCCCTTCCCTCCCCACCCCGGTAACCTACAAAGTGAGTTCCCTTTCTCAAGCAAATCTTTGTTTTTCTACAGGAATGGGCTCAATACAGTATTTGCCCTTCTGTGATTGACTTATTTCACTCAGCATAATGTCCTCCATTGTGAGATGATTTGCGTATACTTCATTGTTCTTTAATGTAGCATGATATTCCATTGTGTGCATTTACCATAATTTGGTTATTCATTCATTCGTTGATGGGCATTTAGGTTATTTCCATCTCTTTGCTATGGTGAATTGTGCTGCCATGAACATAGGTGTTCATATGTCTGTTCATGGACTGTTTCTCACCTCTATAGGATATATTCCTAGTAATGGAATTGCTGGACCAAATGGTACTTCTATTTTCAGTTTTTTAAGGAAATGCCATACTGTTTGCCACAATGGTTGTACCATTTTACAATTCCACCAGCAGAGCATAAGAGTTCCAATCTCTCTGCAACCTCTCCAGCATTTGTTATTTTCTGATCTGTTGAACTTTGTTATTATTGCTGGGGTGAGATGATATGTCATCGTTGTTTTGATTTGCATCTCTCTAATGACTAAAGAGGAGCTCTGGTAGCATAGTGCCTAAGGCACTTGACTGCTAACCAGAAGGCTGGCGGTTCAAACCCACCAACCACTCCTTGGAAGGAAGGTTGGGCAATCCTACTTCTGTAGTGATGTTGCCTCAGAAACCCAAGGAGGGGTCTCTATGAGTCAGGGCCGACTCGACTGCACATAACAACAACAACAACAACAATGACTAAAGATTGCGAGCAATTTTTCATGTGTTTGTTGGCCACCAGCATATTGTTTTTAGTGAAGTGTCTATTCAAGTCTTTTGCCCATTTTTGAATTGGGTTGTTTGTCTTTGTGGTGTTAAGGTGTGAAGTTTTCTATAGATTTTGGAGATAAGTCCTTTGTCAGATATGTCATAGGCAAATATTTTTTCTCAATCTGTAGGTTCTCTTTTTACTCTTTTGATGAAATCTTTTGATGCACATAAGAATTTAATTTTTAAAAGGTCCCAGTCATCTAGCTTCTCTTTTACCTCCTGTGCATTCTGGGTTATGTTTGATAGCCTATTTATGCCTTAAATTAGGGCTCCTAGCATAGTGCTGGGGAGCTCTGGTAGCATAGTGGCTAAGACAGTTGCCTGCTAACCAGATGGCTGGCGGTTCAAACCC
>NW_006921764.1:4610030-4611350 GCF_000298275.1 Orycteropus afer afer | reverse complement strand
TTTTTTTTTTTTTTTTATATATATGACATTTTCTTCTTTTGTTATATGTCTGTTCAAGTATTCTGTCTCTGAGTGGGATAGTTCACGTAGGTCTTATGATTCTAGAAACTTGTCTATCTCTTCTAGGTTCTCAAATCTGTTGGCATACAGTTTTTCTTAATATTGTTAGTATCTTTTTTATTTCAGTTTGTTCTGTTATGATAACATCCCTTTCATTTACTATTCTTGTAATTTGCATCTTCTCTTTCTTTTCTTTTGTTAGATTTGCCAATGGTTTGTTGATTTTTTTTAATCTTTTTGAAGAACAAGCTTTTTGTTTTGTTGATTTTCTCTATGTTTTTTTTTCTGTTTCATTTATTTCTGCTCTGATCTATATTATTTCCTTACTTCTAGCTACTGTAGACTTCTTTTGTTCTTCTTTTTCTAGTTGTTGGTGTTGTTGAGTTAGAGTGTTGATTTTGTTTCTTTCCTCTTTTTTGAGGTATGCACTTCTTGCTATAAATTGACTTCTGAGTACTGCTTTTGCTGTGTCCCATAGGTTTTGGTATGATGTATCTTCATTCTCGTTTGTTTCTAGGAATTTTTTTATTTCACTTTTTATCTCTTCTATTACCCAGTAGTTTTTGAGCAGTGAATTGTTCAACTTTCATGTTTGATGTTTTTTTCTTGATCTTCCTATTATTAATTTCTAATTTTATAGCATTGTGGTCTGAGAAGATGCTTTGTAGTATTTCAATATTTTTTAATTTGTTGAGGCTTGTTTTATGACCTAACATATGATCTACTCTGGAGAAAGATCCATGTGCACTGGAGAAGAATGTGAAATGTGCTTTTGTGGGATGGAATGCTCTGTATATGTCTATGAGATCAAGTTGGTCGACTGTGCTGTTGAGTTCTGTCCATCCTTGAAAGTGGTGTGTTAAAGTCTCCTACTACTATTGTAGATTTGTCTGTTGTCCCTTTTAATTCTATTAATATTTGCTTCACATATTTTTGAGCACTTTCATTGGGTGCATAATTATTTATTATCATAATGGCTTCTTTGTCAATTGACCCTTTCAGCATCATATAGTGTCCTTCTTTGTCTCTTATGTTGTTTTTCACTTAAAGTCTATTTTATCAGAAATTAACATTTCCACTCCTGCTCTTTTTTGGTTACCGTTGGCTTGGTGTATTTTTTCCACTTCTTAACTCTTAATTTGTTTTTATCTTTGTGTCTCAGGTGGGTCTCTTGTAGGCATCATATCGATGAGTCTTCTTTTGTTATCCAGTCTGTCACTCTCTTTCTCTTGATTGGTGCATTTAGTCCATTCACATTGA
>NW_006921764.1:4608173-4609930 GCF_000298275.1 Orycteropus afer afer | reverse complement strand
TTATAGTTTTGGGTTTTACATTTAAGTCTTTGATCCAGCTTGAGTTTGTTTTTGTGTATGGGGTGAGGTATGGGTCTTATTTCATTTTTCTGCAACTGGATATCCCATTTTTCCAGCACCACTTGTTAAAGAGGCTGTCTCTTCCCCATTTAATGGGCTTTGGACCTTTGTCAAAGATCAGGTGTCCATAGACGGACAGGTCTATTTCTAGACTTTTGATTCTGTTCCATTGGTCTGTCTGTATATCATTGTACCAATACCACACTGATTTGACTACTGTGGCTGTATAGTAGGTTTTAAGATCTGGGAGTGTGAGTCCTCACATTTGTTCTTCTTCAGAAGTGCTCTGCTTATTTGAGGTCTCCTTCCTTTCCATATGAAGTTGTTGTTGTTATGTGCCGTCAAGTCGGACCCAACTCATAGTGACCCCTCCTTGGGTTTCCGAGGCAGTGTCACTACGGAAGTAGATTGCCCAACCTTCCTTTCGAGGAGTGGCTGGTGGGTTTGAACCGCCAGCCTTCTGGTTAGCAGTCAAGTGCTTTAGCCACTATGCTACCAGAGCTCCTCCATATGAAGTTAGTAATTGGTTTTTCCATGACCTTAAAAAATTTTGTTGGTATCTGGATCGGGATTGCATTAAATGTGTAGATTGTTTTAGGCAGTATTGACATTTTCACAATATTCAGTCTACCTATTCATGAACAAGGCAGATTCTTCCATTTACATAGAGCCCTTGTTGTCTCCTGTAGTAGTGTTTTATAGTTTTCTCTGTATAGGTCTTTTGTGTCTCTGCTAAGGTTTATTCCTAGATATTTTATCTTTTTGTAGCTATTGTAAATGATATTGTTTCCCTTATTTCTTTATCAAAGGACTCTGTTGGTGTAGAGGAATATGACTGATTTTTGTAGGTTGACCTTGTATCCTGACACTTTGCTGAACCTCTCTATTAGTTCTATTAATTTTTTTGTTGAGTCTCTTGGGTTTTCTATGTACAGGATCATATTGTCTGCAAATAGAGATAGTTTTACTTCCTCTTTGCCAGTTTGTATGCCCTTTCTTTCTCTTTCTTGCCTTATTGCCCTAGCCAGGACTTCCAATACAATGTTAAATAGAAGTGGTGACAGAGGGCATCCCTCTCTGGTTCTCGTTTTTAAGAGGAATGCCTTGAGTGTTTCTCCATTAAAAATGTTGTTGGCTGTTGGCTTTGCATATATGCCTTTTATTATGTTGAGGAATTTCCCTTCTATTCCTATTTTGCTGAGAGTTCTGAACAGGAACAGGTGTTGGATTTTATCAAATGCCTTTTTTGCATCAACTGATATAATCATATGGTTCTTTTGTTTTGTTCATGTGGTAGATTACATTGATTGTTTTTCTGATGTTGAACCATCCTTGCATACCTGGTATGAATTCCACTTGGTCAGGATGTATTATTTTTTTGATATGCTGTTGGATTCTGTTGGCTAGGATTTTGTTGAGGATTTTTGCATTTATGATCATGAGGGATATTGGTCTGCAGTTTTCCTTTTTAGTGGTGTCTTTCCCTGGTTTTGGTATTAATGTTATGCTTGCTTCATAAAATGAGTTTGGGAGCAGTCCATCTTTTTCTATGTTCTGGAATAGTTTGAGTAGTGTGTTGTTTGTTGCTATGTGCCGTTGAGTCGTAGGTGCCAATTATTCCCTGAATATTTGGTAAAATTCTCCAGTAAAGCCATCAGGGCCAGGACTTTTCTTAGTAGGCAGTTTTTTTTTTTTTT
>NW_006921764.1:4598206-4603804 GCF_000298275.1 Orycteropus afer afer | reverse complement strand
TTCTGGAATTCCAGGGAGGCATATGTTGTTTCTTTTCATATTGTCTCACATAACTCTTAGGTTCTCTTCATTTCTCTTAAATCTTTGTTCTGATTTTTCTTCATACAGGCTGCTGTCCAGGCATTTGTCTTCTAGTTGGGAAATGCGTTCTTCAGCCAGTTTTTGCCTGTTCTTTCGTGCTTTCACTGTATTGTGCAATTCTGTAATTTTGGTATTCATCTTCTGGATTTCTAACTGCTGTTTTGTATGAGTTCTGATTGTGCATTAATCTTGTTATTTTGTTTTTGAATGGTTTTCCTGACTTCTTCAGGGTACTCTCTGTGTTCTCCTTGCTTCTGTTTGGGGTTTCCTTAAGTTCTTGTAGAGTTCTAAAAACATACATTCTAAATTCCTTCTTGGATAATTCTATTGTCTCCTCTTCCTCTCTGTTTAATGAGACTTTTGTTTGGGAATTTACTTATAATGTCTTATCCTGTTTTTTTGTTTGATTTGAGGTTGCCTGTTGTTCCCTAGACATTTTAAAGTTGTCTTTAACTGTTAGTTATGTATTGATTTTTTTTTTTTTTTGTCTTGGTGTTATGATTGAATATTTTGAAAATGTGGAGCTGGTTATTTTATTTTTTTGGCTATTAATTCAGGTGTGCTGGGTTGCTCTGAAGTTTTCTTTGTGAGGATGGAATCACTGTGTGGAATGTGGATTCAGGTCTCTGTTTGTCATAAATGGAGTTTAGGATTTGATCCGGCAGATGTTATGGTGGCTGAATGTGGTTCTTCTATTGGATGAAGCAGGGCAGAGGTGGAGAAAGGGGGAAGAAAAGAAAGAAAGAAAGAAAGAAAAAACACTCCAAGGTGCAGGAGCAGTTTCTAGGGTTTTGAGTGGGCTGCTAATGATGACATTATACTGTTACTCGCAGACCCGGAGCTCAAGGTCAGCAAAGATTCCAATTGTTAGGGGCATCACTTTCCACAAGCTTCAGACAGACTTTCCAGGCCTCTCCATGCCAAAAAGCTGATCTAAGATAACCACCCCGATCTGCAATGGGAGTTTGTCCCAGGGCCTGCCGACTTGTGGAGTTAATGTTTTCTCTTCTCCTGCTTCAGTGGTACCAGAGCCAGAGAGATCTCTGTTCCTTCCCAGTGGTCCCAAGTTTTCCTATAAAAGGAGGTGATAAAGGTAGATCTGTGGAGTGGTTGCAGGTTCTCTGCACTGCCCCAGGGAGGTCTCTGATGCCCTTTCTCTCCTACTGGTCAGCACCCCACAGGGTAGGTTTCCTGTTTTGGTTATTTTTTTCCCTCCAGGTAATTGCACTTGCCCTTTCTCCTTTCTAATCCTACTCCTCTGAATTTGGCATAATCTGACTTAATGAGCTGTTCAGAGCACCAGAATCCCCATTCAAACTGTTGTTCCTAGTTTTTCAGGCACTAAGATGCTAGAGGGAACTAGTGTGTGCACTATAGGAGAGACTCCATTTTCCTCCTCCCAGCATACCCAAACCTTTCAAACTCAATGCTGTTGAGTTGATTCCGACTCATTGTGACACTTCCTTGAGTTTCTGAAGTGGTATCTCTACAGCAGTGGATTGCCCAGTCTTCCTTTCAAGGAGTGGCTGGTGAGTTAAATGCCTTAGGCACTATGCCACCCAAATCTTTGGGACACAGTAAAAGCAGTACTCAGAGGCCAATTCTTTTATAGCAATAAATGCACACATCAAAAAAGAAGAAAGAGCCAAAATCAGTATTTTACCCCAACCACTGTAACATTGAGAAAAAAGCCTACTATCTCCAGAAGAAAAGGAATAATAAAAATTAGAGCAGAATAAATGAGACAGAAAACAGGAAAGCAACAGAAAGAACTGACAAAACTAGAAGTTGGTTCTTCAAAAATATGAGCAAAACTAACAATCCACTGGCAAATCTAACAAAGGAAAAGAAAAAAAAATGCACAGATGAGATGTCATAACAGAACAGAACAAACTAAAATAAAAAGGATAATAACAGAACACTATGAAGACTTGATGGAGTTCTGGCAGCATAGTGCCTAAGGAAATTGACTGCTAACCAGAAGGCTGGTGGTTCAAACCCACCAGTCACTCCTCGGAAGGAAGATGGGGCAATCTACTTCCATAGTGATACTGCCTCGGAAACCCGAGGAGGGTCTTTATGAGTCAGGTCTGACTCGACGGCACATAACAACAACAACAACAATGAAGACTTGTACTCCAAAAAATTTGAAAACCTAGAAGAAATGGATACATTTCTAGAAACACATAACCTATCTAAACTAATACAGAATTAGGTAGAAAATTTGAACAGGCCCATAACAAAAGAAGAAATCGAACAGGCCAAAAAACTACCAAAAAAAAAAAGGCATGGCCCAGACAGCTTCACTGGAGAATTCTACCAAACATTCAGAGGAGAGTTGGTACCAATTCTACTCAAACTATTCCAGAACATATAAAACAAGGAAATACTACCAAATTCCTTTCATTAAGCAAGCATAATCCTGATTCCAAAGCCAGGCAAAGACACCACTGAGAAAGAAAATTACAAACCAACATCCTTCATAATATACATGCAAAAATCAACAAAATCCTAGCCAATAGACTCCAATAACATACATTTAAAAAATTACATAGCATGATCAAGTGGGATTCATACAAAATATGCAAGGATGGTTCAACATTAGAAAAATAATCAATGTAATCCATCACGTAAGTAAAACAAAGGAAAAGAAACACATGATTATATCAATCAATGCAGAAAAGGCAGTTGATAAAATCCAACACCTATTCCTGATAAAAACTCTCAGAAAAATAGGAATAAAAGGAAATTTCCTCAACATAATAAAGGACGTATATGCAAAACCAACAACCAACATTATTCTCAAAGGAGAGAGACTGAAACCACTCCCCTTGTGAACAGGAACCAGATAAGGATGCCCTCTATCACCACTGCTTCAACAATGTATTGGAAGTCCTGGCCAGGGCAATAAGGCAAGAAAGGGAAATCAAAGGCATCCAAATTTGTAAGGAAGAAGTAAACCTATGCCTATTTGTTGGTAATATGATCTTGTACATAGAAAACCCAATATTAAACCAACCAAACTCACTGCCATTGGGTCAATTTTGACTCATAGCGGCCCCTTTTTGGGTTTCCCAGGCAGTAAATCTTTACAGAAGTAGATTGCCCAGTCTTCCTTCCATGGAGTGTCTGATGGGTTTGAACCACCAACCTTCTGGTTAGCAGTCAAATGACTTAACCAAAGAGACTTGGCAAAAAAACTCCTAGAACTAATTGAAAGATTCAGCAAAGGAGCAGTATACACTCTGTGTATTGGTGTTTATTTTAATTAGAATTTTTACTTCTTTAAAAAAAAATGTAATACTTTGTTGACAACTATATGTGCCCTGAGAAAAGGAATACTTTGAAAATCACAGTTCTTTGGGGGATATTAAAGGAGTATTTTTGGCTCCCAAAATGACTATGTGTAACCTAAACCACGAAAATGTGTCATTTTAATTCCCACGGACAAAATTAGTGTGAGTCCTGAACCACTGTTTTCTGTGGAAAATACTAGCTCACTACTGGGAATTATTTTCCCCAAAAGCCTTGCTGGTGTTATAAAACAATTTTAACAACAGTACTGCTGGTAGCAAAAAAAATTTTTGCTTGTTTTATGTTTTATGATTGTTATTAATTCTTTACTATTGTGGAGTTCAATGAACTCTCATCCCCTTAGATTTTGAATGAAATTTATTCAAGACTATATTTCATAAGAGCAGAGTAAGAAATGTTTGTATGAGAGATTCTGTTTCTGTTTCTATTTTTATATTTTCTTTGCCTTTATTTCAAAGTGTATAGTAACAGATGAATATGATATTATAGGTAGACTCAGTAGGTAAGCCTTAATAACTAAAAAGACTTCCAAATAATATGGGAGATAAAGTTAGTATAAAACCTGGAGAAAAACACATGTATTTGTCAATAAATTCAAACTGTTAATTTAAATATACCTGCTCTATCCAGGTTATCTGGTAGTTCAAAAGTCCAGAACATAATTAGAATAAGAATTCCAGAAAAAAAGAGTAATAAAAAAAGAGTATTTTAACTGTCACAAAATTTATCTCATATTTTATTCAAAGAAGACCATCTTAAGACATTGATACAATGTGTTTTACTCTAATTTCCAAACATCTGGTTGGAAATTATCTTGATTATCATTTCTTACACTATGTAGAACATCCAAACAATAATTGCTGATATTTGTCCTGTTGTTTGGGTGTAGAAAACAGAAAAACTATAAAAAAATTAATTTAGGCCCACTTAGTAGATGACCAAGTGTTGTAGATCTTCTCAGATCAGGAAAGCATCAATCTTGTGTTGAACTATTTATTTCCTTATCTCACTCAATTTAGGGCTCTGAACTCCATAGACGAACACTCTGTTCTGGGTTTGTGGCTCACTTATGGGATACTTGGGGCAATCTACTTCCATAGTGATACTACCTTGGAAACCCAAGGAGGAGTTGCTACGAATTGGGTCCAACTTGACGGCACATAACAACAACAACAACACACAGTGGGGGCCATCTGACTTCTGATATTGCCTGTTCCCTTGGGATCATCCATCTCTTCTGGTCCTTGATTGTCTGTACATGGAGACATTTCCATTTGAATGCCCACCTCTACTTTGTGCAATGTGCAAGGGCAAGAGGGTCATTCTACGGTACCTACCTCATCATGCTGGGTAAGGAGGAACAGTTAATTTTGTGAAGGGCATAAGGCCCTATTTACTTAACTCTGGACAAATGATATCATCTTTTCTTCTCTATGGATTGTTTCTCTGGGATTTTATTGTGAAACCCCACTCATAGGACTGCTTCACAAACCTATTCGTGATTTTTGCTGCTGTTTCCCCTTAGGTTGGCCCAGGTTGTAGGGCACACAATTGTATCTCTGAAACACATCTCTGACACAAGTGCTTTTGGTAGTGTGAATCCTGACATTAGTGGGTCATTAAATGAACTTAATATTCATCACCAGCATTTTTCAAAAAATGAAATAGAATAAAAATACCAGAAATACTGCGTGCAGAAGGGAAAAATGTTGTTTCCTGGTTTCATGAAATTTTGCTTCCACAAAATACATGTGTAGATGTAGATATCTACACAGGTACTGGGGTCTACTGACTGTAATGTAAAATGTACTTAACTGTGGCTCATGATCACAAAAATGAGAAAGTCAATGTTCCATAAATTATCAACTGCTAGTTTCTTAGGAAGACCACCAGACTATCCTTTTGATCAAGTAAAACTAAGCTTTTTGAACTTTCTGCAATAAAGGAGAATCCTACCTTTATAGAATCTTTGTATTTCTTAGAAGTACAAGATCAAGATGGTTAATTATACAATATTGGGGATTGGGCTTACGTGGTTTAAAGTACACCTTTCAATGCTGGCCTCTGATTGAGAATGGACAAAATTCAAGATAAAATAGTTTAAGATTGCTGGACACAATGAGGTGGAAATCTTAAAATGAATCTTGAAGGGAGAACAATGTGGAACAAAACTCAAAATCATTTGGAGAAAAAAAAAAAAAA
>NW_006921764.1:4589603-4597661 GCF_000298275.1 Orycteropus afer afer | reverse complement strand
CCCTCCTTGGGTTTCCGAGGCAGTATCACTACGGAAGTAGGATTGCCCAACCTTCCTTCCGAGGAGTGGCTGGTGGGTTTGAACCACCAGTCGTCTGGTTAGCAGGCAAGTGTCTTAGCTACTATGCTGAAAAGCTTAGAGAAACTAAAAATTAGTATAATAGAATACATTGATTATGAGTAGGTATGATTTTAATAGGGCAGCATCAATGCCAACATATCTGGAAGGTGCTCTGTAGAGGGAACAGTGAAAGTAGGTTATATAAGTCATTGCTAATTTCTTAGGAGAAAGTGTCAAAACAAGTCCAAGGTCCAGGTGGTTGGAATAAGAGTCATTAAGGACAGGCTGTACATTTTTTTAGTCAGATCCTGGGGTTCCTGCTCCCCAAAACTGACTACACATAGATAATCCTTTAAAAGAGCCCAATGCCCAAGGCAAAACGTTCATTTGCTAAGCTGCTTACTAGGCTACCGTTTGACTTCAGTGAACCAGTTCCTTACAGGCTTAAGGTTAAAAAGGATCCCTAAAGGCAGATGTCCTGGGTAGGTCACCCCAATTCCTTGAACCCAGAAATCTGGACTTCAGGAGAATCAAAACAGTTTTGTCACAGGTAAGTAGTCTATGGGCATGTTAAAGAATAACTTTATAAAAAAGAAAAGAAAAGGTAACATCATGATTTCCAAGCAGCTATAAAATGAACACGTTTGAGGATTTTATTTAACACATTGTTAATGAGGAAACCAGGCAGATGTTGAATAAGTCAAAATGAGAATCCAAAGACCAAACACATTTATGGATCAGGAATATAGAAATGAGTGTACAAATTAAAGCAAAACTGGCTTTTTCCATAGTGAGGGAGGGGTGTCAATTGAACCTTCACAGGACAATTCATTTGCAGGCATACAGGCAAGAATTATTTTGCCTTCCTATCAGTTTTCTCCAATGTGCAGTTGTAAAATAGCTCAAAGGCTCAAAAATGCACAGAGCTTCCTTCCATATAATCAGGATCATATAAGCAAGAAGGCTATGCTCTAACACTGTGTAATTTTCCATTAAAGCATAATTTTTTTCTGAAATCCCAAGAAGGAGCTGTTTTCCCAGATGAGCAAATTTTTTGTTCAAATATATTCATTTTAAGGAATTGAATTAGACACTGGTTCATAGAATTATCTTCATGGGAAAAAATTTCTTGGAGCAAATGGAAAAGTCACGTTGACACAGATGACCTGAGTTGTCAGCGCTAACCGTCACACTATGTGGATGTAGGTGTTCTCAATTCTCATCTACTTGTTTTTCTGAAATTTCTCATTTTTCTCTACCTATGTCAGGATATTTCTACGCCAGGAAGGGGTTGAAGTAAGGAGGCCTATTATCCTCATGTCCCGATAAACTCTCAATATTTGAAAATGCTCCATTTTCTCCTTAAAGGCTTAAGATTTTGGAAGACAAAAGCCAGGAAGAGACCTTCAGGTTATTTACCAAATATTTTAGTTAAGCAATGGGCTACCTTTTTTTTTTTTTTAATGGTTGGGGGAATGCTGATGGTGAGGGCAGAAGGGAAAAGGAATGAGAGGACTTTAACACAGTACCACCTTATAAATATAAGTTATGTATATCTAGGGAGCTCTGGTAGCATAGTGGCTAAGACACTTGCCTGCTAACCAGACGGCTGGCGGTTCAAACCCATCAGCCACTCCTCGGAAGGAAGGTTGGGCAATCCTACTTCCGTAGTGATACTGCCTCGGAAACCCAAGGAGGGGTCGCTATGAGTCGGGTTTGACTCGACGGCACATAACAACAACAACAACAACAGGGAAGAAAGCTAACTAACAGAATGACTTATAAATGTTTTATGCTGTTGTTGTTATGTGCCATTGAGTTGTTTTATGTGGAAGGTGTTATTAAAGTGTTGATCTATTTCAGATTACTGACCAAGGTGCAAAAAGGTAATTCATCAAGTCCTTATCCTACCCTAGCAATTTGAGTATTTTGCTTTTCTTCCCTTCCCTCAACCCCAAGACTCCTTAAAATTTTCTCTATGCTGCCTCCATAATTACATGCACTGCCGTTGAGTTGGATCTGACTCATAGCGACCCCTCCTTGGTTTTCCAAGGTGGTATCACTACTGAAGTAGATTGTCCAACCTTCCCTCCAAGGAGTAGCTGGTGGATTGGAACTGCCAGCCTTCTGGTTGGCACTCAAATGCTTTGGCACTATGACACCAGAATTCCCATTCCATAATTATAGGTACTGTTATGTGCTGAATAGTGTGACCCAAAAAGATAAGTTGAAGTCCTAAACTTTAGTAACTGTGACTGTGATCTTATTTAGAAATTGGGTCATTGCAGATATAATTAGTGAACATCAAGTCATACTGGACTAAGGTGTGTCCTAATCCAATATGATTTGTGTCCTCATAAAAAGAGGAGACATAGAGACAGACAGACAGACAGAGAAGCTGACTAGGTAAAGACAGAGGCAGAGATTGGAGTTATGTTGCCACAAGCCAAGGAACACCTGGGACTACCAGAAACTGGAAGAGATAAGAAAGGATCTTCCCTAGAGCCATTAGAGATTGTGAGGCCCACATGACATCCTGAATTCAGACTTCCAGCCTGCAGAACTGTGAGAGAATAAATGCCTGTTGTTTTAAATCCCCCTTTTTGGTAATTTAAGGTGGCAAAATAAGGAGCTCTGGTGGCGCAACAGGTAAGGCATTTTTCTGCTGACCAGAAGGTAGGCAGTTCAAATCCACCAGCTGCTCTGAGGGAGGAAGATGAGGCAATCTACTTCCATAAAGATTTACAGCCTTGGAAACCCTATGGGTCACTATGAGTCAGAATCAACTTCAGGGCAGTGGGTTTTTTGGTTATTTTGGTGGTGCTATTGGCAAAACATTTGTCTACTAACCAAAAGGTCAGAGGTTTGAACCCACTAGTTGCTCCATTCCATAAGAGAAAGATGAGGCAGTCTGCTTCTGTAAAGATTTACAGCCTTGGAAACAGTATGGGCCGTTTCAACTCTGTCCTATGGGGTTGCTATGAGTCAGAATCCACTTAATGGTAGTGGATTTAGTTTTTGTTTTTGGTAATTTGTAGTGATAATCCAAGGAAACTCATGCAAATAATAGAAAGAATGGCTTTTCTTCTTTCTTCTAGAGTCTAGATGTTTACAATATCTTTCTTAAGGAGTTGTACTGCAGTGATCTATTTGAGTGTAGATTCCTTCACATAAAGTAATGTAATTCAACCAGGAAACAAGCCAAATACTTGTTTCAGGTTGCAGATTCTGTAAATGACTTAATTCTTTCTCCTCTTTCATTCAAAATCTTAATTCAAATGTATTTGGGTCAAGTGAAAGCTATATCTTTCCATTAGTAAATATGATGCTATTAAATGGTCACTTTATACACTGAAAATCATCATAAAACTGGGCCAATAATTTTAAGAAAAGTACTTCATTGATTGAGAACATTCTGGAGATCTTTATCTTCTCTTTTTCCTGCCTAGATTTTTTTCTCTGCAAAAGTACTGGGGGGGGGGACCTACTTTTTTAATATATGAGTTATATTACTAACAGTTGATTGTGGTGTTCAAGGTGCTGTTGAGTTGATTTCAACTTGTGACAGAATAGAACTGCCCACAAGGTTTTCTAGGATGCAATCTTTAGGAAAGCAGTGCTCCACGTCTTTTCCCCATGCAGCCACTGATGGAGTCAAACAGCCAGCCTTTCAGTTAGCAGCTCAGCCCTTAAACATTGTGCCTCTAGGGCTTCTTAATAATGTCAGTGCCACAGTATTTTTCTGATATTATATTTTTACTATATGTGTGGAAAACATGTATATACATTTACATACATCTTAGATTTCTAGCCAAGCAAACTCAGGATCGTAGTACTGGGGGACACCAGACTCAACTGGCACAACAAAATACATAAAAGTGTTGCTCTACATTCTACATTGGTGAATAGTGACTGGGGTCTTAAAAGCTTTCAAGCAGCCATCTAAGATGCAGCTAATGGTCTTCTAGTGTCGGAAGTGAAGAAGAACGCAAAAAACAAAACAAAAAAAGGGAATTTAGAAGCAATCAGCCCTAGGACACGATGGCCCTCGAGATCAAAAGAACTAGATGGTGCCCAGCTACCAGTGCCAACCACTCAGGAGAGGAACAAATCTGGAGATCCTGGATAGAGTGGGAGGGAAAACGTGGAACAAAATCCCAAAACTCAATAATGACCAGAATTACTGGTCAGATGAAATCTGGTGAGACTCCCAATACTATGGCCCTGGAATACATTCTGCGCCTGGAATAAAACTCACCCCCGGGGCAGGCTCTCAGCCCAACAGTTAACAAGATGAACACACAGACCACTCAACCCAGGATGACACACCCATATACTCTATAGTAATACATCCCTTAGAGCAATAGACCAAGGGACACCAGAGGACCAACATTCAAACTGAGGAAATGCAGGACAAACAGGAGTGCATAAATACGAGGGGCACAGGGGGAGGGTTGCAGGGTAGGAAGGGGAGGAGACTGGGTTAGGGTTGGACATGGCGAACAGGGAATGAAACTAAGTGTACGTGTTACACTGAATGTAAAACAAGCTCTTAAAAAAAAAGTTTGACTCTAGATTAGAAATACAACCTTTAATAAAATCAATTTCAAATAGTGCAATATTTAAAGTACTCAGAATTTCCCAAAAGAGAAGATTTTTATGAATGATATGATCACATGGATTTTGAAGCAAGGTAACTTCTTGATTACCACTGAATCTCAAATGCAGCAAAAAAATTAAGCATTTTGAATTACTTTATTACAAGATTGTAGTTGTGTACCTGTGGTGCAGTGATTTACTTAATATGACTGCTAACCAGAAGACTGGCAGTTCCAACCTACTAGTTACTCCTTGGAAGGAAGGTTGGGCAATCTACTTCCACAGTGATAATGCCTTGGAATCCCAAGGAGAGGTCGCTATGAGTCGAAATCCACTCGATGGTAGTGAGTTTGGGTCAGTAGCTATGGTCTTTGTGACTCCCACCAGATGACTGGGTAAAAACCAAAATCAAGCTCACTGCTGTCGAGTCATTTCCAACTTATAGTGACCCCTCCTTGGGTTCCTGAGGTGGTATCTCCATGGAAGTAGATTGCCCAATCTTCCTTCTAAGGCGTGATTGGTGGGTTTGAACCACCAGCCTTCGGGTTAGCAGTCAAACGCGTTAGGCACTACGCCATGACTGGGTGGAACTATGTAAATGTGAGGTGCTTTATGGCCTACCAAGGGTATTGGGTAGCTTATTACTAATATAAATAAGGTACATGGTACCCTTGTGGGATGGGACCATGGAAATAAGGTGTATGGAATACTAATATGGGGATTGGTCAGTTTTGTCTTTCCGGTAGGCTTCAAATGAGCCCAGAGGCAGAAGGGGGGATCTCACTGCCATCAAGAGAGGAGAGCTGGGGGTGGAGAGAACATAACCTTTGACCTGAGATCCCTGCACTGGACCTCCTTTGGCAGAGACAAGGTAGAAGAAGAGGCAACATAATCAAGAGACCTGCAGGAAACAAGAGTGGTGGGCTTGTTGGCCCATGGAGGAGAAAGCTAAGTGCCTTTGGGCAGGAGACTTGCTGGTGGAGCGGGGTGTACCTTTCAACAAAGGTAAAAGGGCTAACACTTGCTGGAGCAGGCAGAGGCCAGGCCGAGATGCCAAGGGCCAAAGAGAGGCATATCTCTAGGCATGGCTGAAGGGAGGTTGTCCTGATTGAAGAATTGTATCCTGAGTGTTTTCCTGAACCTGAACTCTAACCTGTTGCTTACCAAATAAACCCCCTAATCGTGAGTACTGTCTGTGAATTCTGTGTGGCCATTGCAAGGAATTACCAAACCCAGCAGAGAAGTAGTGAGTGCCGTGAGAGGGTGGTTGGTGTCAGAACTGGTAAAAAGTTGGAAGGTAGCGGCATGTCTGATTTTACCTTATGGGAATCGGTTTGGGGCTGTTGCTGTTGATCCTTCTCTCTCCCCCTCGTGAAGTTGAAGGAGGTCAGAGAATGCCGCCCCCATGTCCTTTTTGTAGAATCCCTATAGGATTTTTAAATTGTCCTAGAGTGAAAGCACACACTTTGTAAAAGTAAAATGAAGAGATTTCTTTAAAGTCCAGAGACAGTCTGGACCAGGAAACATCCAATTTCAGAGTGAAGATGCTGCTCCACCTGACATAAAGAAGCAAGCATTCTTATACAGTTCAAGCAGGAACTAAAGCTATGAAATCATGACTGGCTGAAAGACAATCAGAGGAGTTGAAGGCAAGATATCTGGGGGCAGAGACTTAGCAGGGACTGGTGGATAACATGTATGTGGGGTTGCATGATTGGTGAAGGGTAGGGTACATAAATTGCAAGTGTGTGTGCTTTTCAGTTAATTACAAGATAGTCACAGGACATTATCAGAACATGTTTTCCTGAGACCCTGTTATTAAAATTGTTTTCTTAAGCATGTCTTTTCCTGGAGGTTCGTTGTAAAGGTTTATCGATAGTGCTGTGAGTTAAGACCCTTTGGGCAGCTGTTTGACCATAAAGGAAAGACCCCCTGGGAATATGTTGTGGTATTTGCATCTGCCCGACCACAGAGAAAATACTTCCTTTAGGGTATACGGGTAGGTCAGTGCAAAGGTTAGAGAAGCTGCTGTTAGAAAAGACAGCTTCAAAGTTCAACATGGATCTCAGATTCATGCCAAGGCTTTAAGAGGAAGCAAGCCTCCATTTTCAAGCTGCTCTATTTACACACACCAAGTGCCTCTGATTTAGACTCTCATACAAAAGTTTACCTTCAACTCCAAATCACCTGTTTCTGGAACGAGGTGTTACTTTAGATTTAACTTTAATCCATGGAACATCTACTATGAGCTGCCTATTATGTTTCACTTCTTTGATCTCATCTAATCTGATCCACAAAATGGCACTCAACCCTGGAGGGTGTGTGCTACTCTCCTCCTGTGGAAACTGATGGTTTAAATGGTTGAGTAATTTGCTCAATTTACTAAACTAAGAAGAGGTCACACCAAGACAGAAATCCAGAGCTTCCAATTCAAACCCAAGTCTTCTGACCACAATTCTAGTGCTTTTAATTAAAGAAACATATACTTTGTGGTACTATGAAAAGAGTGCTTTGGAAAGCATTTAGGTACCAATGCAGAAGAGGACACACATACATGTCGTCAGATAGTGTTAGTTACTGAATCCAGAAAAATTTCACAATTACTCCCCTTCTGTTCTTGGCTACAAATTCAGCCCAGCCTGGTTTCCAAATTGGCAGGCTTAGGCCTCAGCTGGGTAGCAGGAAGAAGCTGGCCCGTGAATATGGTAGGTGGGAGGACTTTGGATTGTGGCAAATAAACAGAGAATTAGTTGCACATGTTTCTTTGTTAGTATAAGAGAATTAAAAAGCATATGTATGTTGGACAATTATAGTTAGAATTAACAATTCACTTTTAAATTTAGCTTAGCTTTATTTTCAGACAAAATGCTTCATGCTACTATTCTCATTCCTATTTATTGCCCCACAAAGTATACAAAGACATTTTAAAAAGTACAAGCTACAGCTTACTTACTGTGGCTTTCTTCAGAAAAAGAATGAGAAACATCTCTGAAGTGGGCCAATATCATCATCAATTAAAATATGAATCAGAGACCCCATACAAGTGGAAATGAAACTTTATGTTTAGAAAAAGCATTCTTATGATGTTCTTGTGTGCCACTGAGTCGATTCTGACTGATAGAGCCCCTACAGGAGAGAGGGAGTAGAAGTCCCTTCTAGGGTTTCCTAGGCTGTAATCTTTCGAGAGCAAATCACCAGGTCTTTTCTACCGGGGAGAAGCTGATGGGTCCAAATCATTTAACCACTGCGCTTCTTTATTCTTATAATATTTTGTATACTTTTGAAATTAAGAATATGCAATAATTTGGAGGCGGGGCAAGATGGCGGACTAGGCAGAAGGATTGCACAGACCCTCTTCAACAAAGAAAAGGGAAACCAATTAACACAGACACAGAAGAT
>NW_006921764.1:4571506-4572086 GCF_000298275.1 Orycteropus afer afer | reverse complement strand
ATCTTCTGTGTCTGTGTTAATTGGTTTCCCTTTTCTTTGTTGAAGAGGGTCTGTGCAATCCTTCTGCCTAGTCTGCCATCTTGCCCCGCCTCACAAGAACAGATTTGATGCAATGAACACCAATGAGTGAAGACCTGATAAGTTGTGGGACAATTTCAAGGATATCATATGCCAAGAAAGAGAAAGGTCATTAAAAAGACAGGAAAGAAAGAAAAGACTAAAATGGATTATCAGTAGAGACTCTGAATCTTCTTTTTGTATGGAGAGTAGGTAAAGTGAATGGAAAAATGAGGAAGCAAAAGAGCTGAACAGATTTCAAAGAGCAGCTCAAGAAGACAAAGGAAAAATATTATAATGAAATGTGCAAGACTTAGGGTTAGAAAAATAAGGGAAGAACATGCTCAGCATTTCTCAAGCTGAAAGAATGGATGAAGTTTATTTAAGCCTTGAGTCACTTTCCCACTTTCTGTGGGAAAGTATTGAACGATGCACAAAGCACCAAAAGAAGATGGAAGAAAGACAAAGAATCACTGTACCAAAAAGAATTGGTAGACATTCAGCCATTTCAGGAGGTAGCATA
>NW_006921764.1:4558125-4571112 GCF_000298275.1 Orycteropus afer afer | reverse complement strand
TTGAACTGCCAGCCTTCTGGTTAGCAGTCAAATGCATTAGGCACTATGACACCAGAGCGCTCATTAATATCACACAGAAGTAAAATTTTGCTGAAGATAATTCAAAAAAGTTGCAGCAGTACATCAACAGGAAACTGATAGAAATTCCAACTATTTAGAAGAGGATGTGGAAGGAGGGATATCATTGCTAATGCCAGATGGATCTTGGCTGAAAACAAATAATACCAGAAAGACATTTACCTGCGTTTTATGGACTATGTGAAGGTATTTGACTGTGTGGATCATAACAAATTATGGATAACATTGTAGAGAATGGGAATTCCAGAACACTGAATTGTGCTCATGAGGAACTTATACACAGACCAAGAGGCAGTCATTCGAACAGAACAAGGGGATAGTCTATGGTTTAAAATCGGGAAAGGTACGCATCAGGGTTGTAACATTTCACCACACTTATTCAATCTGTATGCTGGGCAAATAATCTGAGAAGCTGGATTATATGAAGAAGAATGTGGCATCAGGATTGGGGGAAGACTCATTAACAACCTGCAATATGCAGATGATACAACCTTGCTTGCTGAAAGTTGCCAAGGATTTCATTTTACTTGGATCTATAAATAATGCCCACAGAAGAAGCAGTCAAGAAATTAAATGACATATTGCATTGGGTAAATGTGCTGCTAAACACCTCTTTAAAATATTAGAAAGCTAAGATGTCACTTTGAGGACTAAGGTGCACCTGACCCAAGCTGTAGTATTTTCAATTTCAATTCATATGCATGTGAAAGCTTGACAATGAATAAGGAAGACTGAAGAACAAATGATGGATGCCTTTAAATTATGGTATCGGCCAAGAATACTGAATATACCATGGATTTCCAGAAGGACGAACAAATCTGTTTTGGGAAAAGTAAAGCCAGAATGCTCATTAGAAGTGAGGATGGCAAGACTCTGTCTATCATACTTTGGGGGAACAAGTGCCTGGAGAAGGATGTCATGCTTGGTGACGTGGAGACTGAGCAAAAAAGAGGAAGGACCCTTAATGAGATGGATTGACACAGTGGCTGCAACAATGGGCTCAAACATGGCAATGATTGTGAGGATGGCAGAGAACCAGGCAGTGTTTTGTTCTGTTGCACATAGGGTCACTATGAGTTGGAACCAACTGGACAGCACCTAACAACAGCCACAAGCGTTGCGGGAAGCCACAGGAAGCTCCGAGAAAGGCATGAAGCAGATTCTTTCTCAGAGCTCTGAGAAAGAATCATCGGAGGCTACACCCTGAATTCAGACTTCCAGCCTATAGAACTGTGACCTCATCTTAACTAATTACGTCTGCAACAACCCTATTTGCAAAGAAGGTCGCAGTCTCAGGTGTCATGGTTTAGGAATTCAACAGAACTTTTTTTGGGACACAATTCAACCTAAAAAAGTAACCAAGACATCTAGACCAGCAGAGTCCACAGTTTCATGAGATAGGATGCAAAAATTAATGTCTTTAGAGCAAATCAAATCAATTAACTCCAGGTAAATCAATTCAGGGAACCTATTCCCTTGAATCCACTTCCAGTACTAATATCTATATTTGAGTTTGATCAAAGAAGAAAAACCAAACCAAACTCACTGCCATCAAGTCGAATCCAACTCATAGCGACCTCTCCTTGGGTTTCTGAAGTGATATCTCTACAGAAGTAGATTGCCCAACCTTCCTTCTGAGGAGTGGCTGGTGGGTTTGAACCGCCAGCCTTCTGGTTAGCAGTCAGATGCTTCAGGCAGTATACCACCAGAGCTCTGGTGGTGTAGTGGTTAAAGCATTTGACTACTAACCAAAAGGTTGGTGGTTTGAACCCACTAGCCACTTTGCAAGAGAAAGATGTGACTGTAAAGATCAGAGAAGTAGAACCATTATTAATGGTATGGGATAAGAGAATTTTTTAAATAGGAATTTAGTTCAGACGATTACGGGACCTTGTAAAGAAGTTTATGGAAGGCTGTTGCCTGAAAAAAACTTGAATGTGAATGAAGGGAGAGCAAGGATAAATGGAACTCACAAGGACAGAGGGAATCTATAAGGATAACATAGAACCCAGGAAAACAAACTGGAACTTGCATCTGTCTTTCACGGTCTTCAATGTCAATGATGTGGGTGGTTTGTAGAAGGAGCTGCTCCCCTTCACCATGGAACTCACGTGCCCCTGGCCCAGTACTCATGGAAGTTGAATGAAGAGATATGGCAGGAACCAGAAAAGCTATGGGTTTGGCTACTGTCTTCCATCAACAAAGTGAGAAGAGGATCAGTGACAAAGGGTGTGAGCTGCAACAGTGCCTGGCCATCCTACACCAGTCTTCAAAACATAATGGACACTATTTCACCTCTTCCTTCCAAATGTCATGCATATTGCTATTCTTATCAACCCTAACACAGAACCACAAAGGGAAGGGAACTTTGAGAAATCTAGCTTCAAGCTGATAGTGAGACACAGTATGAAAACACCACACCTATAATTGTGCTTTAATTTATTAAGATGTTTAAAAATGCTTTGGACATAAATATGTATTTTCTAATACTTAGATCACTGTAATAAATTTTTTTCATTATTTTTATAAATATTTTATCCATAATAGTTTCAGATGATTTTGTGCAGCTCTTGGTTTAAGAATGAACTGGTTTTTTTCTACAGAAAGTAGTGGAAAATTTGTCTGTGTTGAAACACACTTGCCATATGCTTGCCCATTCACTCAAATGAACCAATGCCTCTGAATATTTTTGCAATGTTTTTCAATTCTTTGTTCTGCCTCCAATTTTACTCCCAACCAAATGGAAGACATTATTTTCTGCATATGCTTTATACATCAATGAAAAGAATTGAGGTGATTATAGTAATACAAACTCAGCTACATTTTGTATAGTGTTCTTATTATTTTTAAAAAATCCTAGGACATAGTTCCCCCACTAATTTTCTCTTTTAATGTTAGAATTAATTATGCAAATTTCATTGGTAAGAGGTTTAATGTTTAATTTTAAAAACCAAATACACTATTAGCATCTATCAAATTATATTTTGTATCTCTTAATGAGGATCAGTATAATATTATGTAACTTCTTAAAACAATTCTCCGACATTATTTCACTTATTAACTTAATTCCCGGCCTTTGTGCTTGTGGTTTTCCATCTGTTTGGTTCTGTTTAGAGTAAGCACTAGGATGAGAACCTGTAGTAACTATGGCTTGATGTATTCAACAAGAGTTCCACTGGCAAACACAGACCATTCATCTCCAACCCGCAGTCATCGTGACTCCCTCACAGCAAACACACACACACACACACACATACACAC
Source organism: Orycteropus afer afer (assembly GCF_000298275.1). Lineage (NCBI taxonomy): Eukaryota > Metazoa > Chordata > Mammalia > Tubulidentata > Orycteropodidae > Orycteropus > Orycteropus afer. The sequence goes on along the minus strand of NW_006921764.1, from coordinate 4,567,773 downwards.
ACACACACAGTGTGGCTGAAGAAGAGTTGAGGAAAACAGTGTAGTAAACATTTACTTATGAACTATTATAAACTAACATTCAAGTCACTCCTTTTATTCTCCCCTCTCTCCTGTCATTTCTTTTCTAATTTCAGTGATAAGATGGCTTGCTCTCACATCAAACACTGGTAAAACAGGAGCAAATCAAATTGTCTCTGACTTCCCCAAAAAAGCATCTGATGAAAAGATGATTCCTTTTATTATGTGGAGAAATGTAAAATGCATATAAATAACGTCATGTTATTTAATGTGACCGTTCCATTTTAAGAATATATCCTTGATATGTTTTGTTGTACCAGAAATTGCTGATCAATTTAAAAAATGAGGTTTTAGAACAGTTTACCACTTGCATTATTTGGAGAAAGAGGTTCTAGAAAGGCCTTCTCATGTTCTGTTTTTTCCATACTACGTTGTACTGATTACACATAATTAAAGAAACAAAACACTCATTGCTGTTGAGTCAATTTCAACCAACGTCTACCCTACGGGACAGAGTATAACTGCTCCATAGCGTAAAAGTTATTGAAGCAGATTGTCACATCTTTTTCCTGTGAAGCAGCTTGTGTGTTTGAACTGTCAGCCTTTTGGTTAACAGCTGAGTGCTTAACCACTTCACCACCAGGGCTCCTTACTATACATAATAGATATGACTGTATTATAATAGGGAGCTCTGGTGGCATAGTGCCTAAGGCATTTGACTGCTAACCAGAAGGCTGGTGGTTCAAACCCACCAGCCACTCCTCGGAAGGAAGGCTAGGCAATCTACTTCCATAGACATACCCCAAGGAGGGGTTGCTATGAGTCGAATCAACTTTATGGCAATGAGTTGTTTTCTTTCTTTCTTTTTTTAAATATTATAACAAGATTAAAAGCGATGTTTAGTCAGCAATCCTTGATCCCACCTTCTTCTAATTGTCTACCAAAGTTCTTACTTATAAATTTATTCCATTAATTTTACATTATAAATTAATTCCTATTTCTTATCCTTTCCTTGCTGAAAATAACTAAAAAATGGTTGCAGCAGTACATAGCTATGGAACTGCCAGAAATTCAAGCGGGATTTAGAAGAGGACATGGAAAGAGGGATACCATTGCTGATGTCAGATGGATCTTGGCTGAAAGCAGAGAATACTAGAAAGATGTTTACCTGTGTTTTACTGACTAGGAAAAGGCATTCAACTGTGTGCATCATAAAAAATTATGGATAACACTGTGAAGAATAGGAATTCCAGAATGCTTAATTGTGCTCATGAGGTACATAGACCAAGAGGGAATGGTTCAAACAGAACAAAGGGATACTGAGTGGTTTAAAATCAAGAAAGGTTTGAATTAGGGCTGTATCCTTTCACCATACTTATTCAATCTGTGTGCTGAGCAAATAATCTGCGAAACTAGATTATAAGAAGAACACAGTATAGGGTTGGAAGACGACTCATTAACAACTTGCAATATGCAGACAACACAACCTTGCTTGCAGAAAGCAAACAGGGTCTTAAGCACTTACTGAAGATGATCAAAGATTCAGGCTTCAGTATGGGTTACACTTCAACATAAAACAAAAATCCTCACAACTAGACCAATAAGCAATAAAATGATAAATGGAGAAAAGATTGAAGTCAAGGATTTCATTTTAATTGGATCTATAATCAATGCCCATGGGAGAAGCAGTCAAGAAATCAGGCAATGTGACACTGGGCAAATTTACTGCTAAAGACCTCTTTAAAATGTTAGAAAGCAAAGATGTCACTTTGATGACTTAGGTGCATGTGACCCAAGCCATGGTATTTTCAATTGCTTCATATGCATGTGAAAGTTTGTCAATGAATAAGGAAGATTTAAAGAACAGCTGGCACCTTTAAATTATGGTGTTGACCAAGAATGCTGAATATACCTTTGACTTCAAGAAGAATGAACAAATCGCTCTTGGAAAAAGTAAAGCCAGAACGCTCCTTAGAAGTGAGGATGGCAACACTTCACTTCTAGTATTTTGGTCATATTGTCAGGAGGGACCTGTCTCTGGAGATGGATATCATGCTTAGTAAAGTAGAGAGTCAACAAAAAAAGGGAAGACCCTCAATGAGATGGATTTGCTGCATCAATAAGCTTAAGTATAACCACAACTGTGAAGATGGTGCACAGGACCAGGCAGTTTTTGTTCTGCTGTACTTGGGTAGCTGTCTAACAACAACAAAAACAACAGCAACATCTTCCCTCATTCACATACTACTTTTAAGAAGTCTTTTCCTGACATTTCAAGGGGTTGCCTGCCTATACACCTGTGATGTAGTAAGTTACCTGGTATGGCTTTACTAGCCATAAGTCTTTGTAAACTCCATGGTGGAATTTGCTGTGAGAAACTGAGTAGCTCCTGATTGTTAAAATCATCCACTTGGGGTATTTCTGTTGGGAGCAGCACAAAGTAATTTTCTTGGAAGTTGGCTCTCCCTCTGGTTCTCTGTTAGGATCTCAGGTGTATAGAATTCTGATGTTGGGGTTGGTTGGTTTGGCTTCAAAAGGAGTCCTCCTAGAAGCAGAAGAAGTGTCCCTGCTGGTTATCAAAGAAGTGCTGCTGAGAGAAACAACTCTTCTGAGAGACACACACTGCTTGGAGAAAGACTGAGAGAGACTGTTGGCTGAAAGACGGTGGGCTGAGGGAGACTGAGCATTGTTCCTGAACTTGAATTGTAGCCTGGTACTTCCCTAATAAACCCCATAATCTGTGAGTTCTGTGTGGCCATTGCCGCAAATTATCAAACCCAGCAGAGAGGTGTTGGTGCTTTGGCAGAAATGGTTGGTGAAAGGGCTAGAGGAAGGCGGCATGTCTGGCCTCACAGGAATAGGCCTTGGGCAACTGATGGTGATTCTGTCTTCCTCTTGTGGGGTTAGAGGAGGTCAGAAGATACTACTTTTAAGAAGTCTTTCCTCAAGTTTCAAGGGCATGTTTGCCAGTTTCATTTTGTAAAGAAAATTTCATTCTCAAAATCCAAGGAGGATGTTCCCCCATGGAAAAACAGATGGAACAGGTGTTGTGCTCCTGGACTACAAGTATCAGAGGGCTCTGTTAGCAAGGCTCCTGGAGAGCCTTTGGACAGTGGCAGGGTGTATGCAGACAGCTCTCACTGAAGGGATGAATAAAAGGCTGAGCAAGCGGTTGGTGAAATTCTGTGAGAAACAATGTATCATTCTTCAATATTTTAGAGAAGGGTTGGATTTTTCATACAACCTAGTAATGGGTAGAGTTTTAGTACACTAGACCAGAGGAGGAGGCAGAATCCAAATAGCCCATGAATGGAGACAAAGGACCAGGAATCTTTGGAGTGGGGATAGAAAGTCAGGAATTCTCTGAAGTTGTGGGTAGAACATCAGTTGTGAAGTTAGTGGTAACAGTGGGGAGAACTGAAACTAGTTCAAGCTAGTTTCCAAGAGGCAAATGTTCCAGTTATTGAGCTAGTATCTCTTGATGATGCTCATCTACTCTGTCTTGTGATGTTTTGCAAATGACACTACCACTTTGTCATCTGGTTCTCGTTAGGGTCTACCCATAGCGGGTTCTAGGAGAATGCACTTCTTTCAGTATTTCTAATATGCAGAAGCCAGCTTGTTGCTTTCCCTCAGAGACACCAGCACCAACCAGCTGGTGCCCTTCCTAAGAAATCTGGGTCACAGATACCAGTATTATCTCACTAATGGCCTCTCATCATAGGTTGAGTTTCAACTCAGAGCCAGTCCTTCAAGTTTCAAAGTTTTACTAATTCCAATTTTGTTTCTGTTTCTCTCAGCCCTAGGGATGATAGCTGACTCCTGCATTGGTACCTTTGTGATACCATGTGAGGTGGAGTTATCTCTGACTCAGGGCTATACCATGTGTGCCAGAGTAGAACTGTGTTCCATGGGGTTTTCAATGGCTGATTTTTCAGAAAAGATTGGCAGGTCTTTCCTCTGAGGTACGTCTGGGTGGATTCAAACCTTTAATCTTTCATTTAGCAGCCAACTGTGTTAACCGTTTGCACCACCAAGGAACTCTCATGATACCTTAGAATTTTCTTTTTGCCTTTTCATGCCTTCAATTAATAATTCTTTGTATTATTATTTTTGTTGTTGTTGTTAACATCTTGGGGTGGTTTAGTTTGTTCTCCTGAGTGGACCCTGACTGATACAGCAAACTCTTTTTATATCTTTTTGCTACTGTTGTTATTAGGGATCTTTGAACTGAAGTGATACTTGAAGAAATCAGAGCCCAAAAGGCAGGGAAATGGAATTTGACACAGCATAAGCTAAGAAAGTCTTTGGAGTTTCATCTCAAAGAAATTCTGGAAACCAGCCTAAGATATGCATCGTTGCCTTTCAAAGGATTCACTTGCTCGAGACTAAAAGTTTCACAAGGAAAGCCAAGAATATATATACAGCTTGATGTGACCTTATAGAGTGAGAAAGCCTAAGAAGTCCTTTGTGATGTAACAGCCTGGAATTATTTATCTAACTTCAACAGGCCCCAAATTCTCTAAGACATTGAAATGTTTCCTGGGAGGGGAGAAAAGGGCCAGAGTAAATCCTAGTGGGCTGGGTCAGGGCCCTGATGGTCTTTACTTTCTAAGACAGAAATCCTTGGGGCTGAATTGTTGCTCTGATGTCAACTGGGGAACAAGTGTTAGAACCTCTGGCCAAGGACCCATGCTGCTAGATGGAGGGACATATGCCTGGGATTCAAAGACGGGGCAGGAGAGAAGATTTTGAGTCAGGTTGGAACATGTCACTAAAACATTTCAGAGACCTTGGTTAACACCAAGAAGCAATCAAAGTGAATAGACAGTATGCAGGGTCTGTCTTTAGAAATTAAGTGGTCTCAAAGCTGCAAATATCTTCATCTCTGTAGTTGAATACCTGACTGAATTAGAAAAAGTAAGGTTGAAAGTGGTTGGTATTCATGTTTGTGATTATGTCAGTAGGATGTTGTGGTAGTTAACTTGTGTGTCCACTTGGCTGGGCCTAGTTTTGAGTGGCTGGGCAGCTGGATGTAGTTATTCCCCATGATGAGATTGGTAATCAACTCCATGGTGGAATCTACTGGAGTAGCTGAGTAGCTGCCTTAGGGATGTGGTCTGCTCCCAGTATATAAGGAGAAGTTTTGAGAAAGGTCTTTTTTCTTCTGGCACGCTTCAATCCTGCAGGTAGCTGAGTCGTCATTCGGCAGCCTGCCGTGTTGTCTGCCAATCTTGGGATTGTTAATGGGCTTGGATTAACATGGGCCTGCCATGCCTTTTGATAATCTTGAGACTGTGCTATTCTACCTGTTGACCTTGGGTTTGGCAGCCTCAGCAGTCAACAGCTGCCTGAGTGAAGAGATGCCTCCAGCTCCAGTGGGTCAGGAACAAGAGGCAGAGGTGAAGCCCAAGGTTGAGGGGCTTTCACCCAGCCCCTAGAGCTGGCACTTTGAACTCAGACTTCTAGCCTCCTAAACAGTAAAAGAATAAATCCCTGTTTGTTAAAGCCACCCCATTTGTGGTATTTCCTGTTAGAGTGAGGCAGAATGAGGTAGGATGAGGCAGGATGGACCCAGCTTCATCCCAACAAAACTTAGAGAGTGAAAAATCCCTCTGCCCATACTCCCTCTTCTTTCTTCCTGTGACCAGCCATCATTGATATCCTTCTTATCTATGCATTCCAGCCAACCCATACCTCCTCCCATCTCCTTGTTTCTTCCCTGCATAAGTTTTTTTTTTTTTTCCTGCTTCTGTAACACTGCTGGCTTGTGTCCTTGAAAATAACCAACCACCCTTTTATCCCAAAGACCCTGGAAGAAGAGCCCCATAAAAACCCCTTTGTGGCCTTTGTTTGAGGCTCAGTCTCCGGATGCGAATCCACTGAGCCCAAGTACCGGTACAATAAAGTCCTTCCTTTGCAACATCCTGCTTGGCATTGGTGTTTCTCTTGGTGGCTCCAGTAACAAGAGCAGCACAAAGTAACCAAAACATATCAAACCAAAACCAAAACCAAACTCATTGCCATCGAGTCGAGCCCAACTCACAGCAACTCCTCTTTGGGTTTCTGAGGCAGTATTGCTATGGAAGTAGATTGCCCAACCTTCCTACCAAAACTGATGGGGGGAAAAAAAGCCATGTTTAAGACTGGAAACACTTGGAATGCACCTAAAAAGAATCATACTCACTTGACTGGAGCACTTCAGCTTAGTAGAACTTTATAATGAAGTCCAAAAACTCATTGCCATTGAGTCAATACGACTCATAGTGACCCTACAGGACCAAATCGAACTGCCCCATGGGGTTTCCAAGGCTCTAAATCTTTACAGAAGCAGACTGCCACATCTTTCTTCCATGGAGTGGCCAGTGAGTGTGAATTGCTCACCCTTTGGTTAGCTTTAGAACACTTCACCACTGCACCACCAGGACTCCTATAAGGAAGTTGAACTAAAAAAACGTAGACTTCCCCATAGATCATAGATCATAGATCATAGATCACAGATCACAGATCACAGAGGTGCTGGGTGGTGCAAATGGTTAACAAGCTTGGCTGCTAATTGAACGGCTGGAGTTCAAGTCCACCCAAAGGTGCCTCAGAAGAAACACTGGGTGATCTACTTCTGAAAAGTCAGCCAATGAAAACTGTGGAGCACAGGTCTCCTCTGACACACATGGGTCACCATGAGTCTGGGTTGACTCAATGATAACTAGTTTTAAGGACCAGAGTGGACTCTGAAGTTCTCAGTGTCAGTGAAACTCATTTAGGAGAAGGGAGAGAAAGCGGAGCTACTATAGGGATCAGGGAATAGGCCTGAATCATTGAGTAGCACTAGCGTTACTAGCAGATGATAGGTGTTAGAGGTAACTCAGTCTCTTAGTCTCTGGGTTGGATCCCTAGTAGGTAAAGTCCTGTGGCCAACGCTCATGGGGTTTTCCTCAGAGCAACTGTAGGACTGGATGAAGAATTTGAAGACAATATCCTTTCACACCTCATAGTAAAGAAATTCTGATCACTGTTATGGGATGAATTATGACTTCCTAAAAGATATGTTGTGTCCCTAATTGAGTCTCCTTAAAAGACCAAGAACATCATACGTGAAGAAAGCAAAAGGTCATTAAAAAGACCTTAAAAAGGGAAAGGAAGAAAAGACCAAAATGGATGTCAGAAGAGACTCTGAAACTTGCTCTTGAATGGAGAGTAGCTAAAGCAAGTGGAAGAAATGACAAGATAAAAAAACTGAAGAGAAGATTTCAAAGTACAGTTCAGAAAGACAAAGTAAATTATTATAATGAAATATTCAAAGACCTAAAGTTAGAAAACCAAAAGGAAGAACAAGTTGAACATTTCTCAGTCTGAAAGAACTGAAGAAAAAATTTAAGCCTCAAGTTGCAATATTCAAAGATTCTATGGGCAAAATATTGAATGATGCAGGAAGCATCAAAAGAAGATGGAAGGAATACATAGTCACTGTATAAAAAAAGAATTGGTCAATGTTCATCTATTTCAGGAAGTGGCACATGAGCAAGAATTAATGGTATTGAAGGAAGAAGTCAAAACAGCACTGAAGGAGTTGACCAAAAACAAGGCTCCAGGAACTGATGGAATACCCATTGAGATGTTTCAACAAATGGATGCCATGCTGGAGGCACTTACTCAGCCATGCCAAGAAACTTGGAAGACAGCTACCTAGCCAACGGACTGGAAGAGATCCATATTTGTACCCATTTCAAAGAAAGGTGATCCACCAGAATGTGGAAATTACCAAACAATATTAATAGCACACACAAGTAAAATTTTGCTAAAGACAATTCAAAAACAGTTGTAGCAGTATACTGATAGGGAACTTCTAGAAATGCAAGCTGGATTCAGAAGAGGACATGGAACAAGGGGTATCATTGCTCATGTCAGATGGATCTTGGCTGAAAGTAAATAATACCAGAAAGATGTTTATTTGTGTTTTATTGACTACACAAGACCATTTGACTGTGTGGATCATAACAAATCAGGAAGGGAGTACATCAGTGTTGTATCCTTTCACCATATTTACTCAATCTGTATGCTGAGCAAATAATCCGAGAGGCTGGACTATATGAAGAACAATGTGGCATCAGATTTGGCGGAAGACTCATTAACAACCTGTGATACGCAGATGACACAACCTTGCTTGCTGAAAGTGAAGATGACTTGAAGTACTTATTGATGAAGATTATAGTCTGCAGTACAGATTACACCTCAGTATGAAGAAAACAAAAAATCCTCACAAGTGGACCAATAAGCAACATCACAATAAATGGAGAAAAGATTGAGGTTGTCAAAGATTTCATATTACTTGGATCCACAACCAACACCAATGGAAGCAGCAGTCAAGAAATCAGACAATGTACTGCACTGGGCAAATATGCTACAAAAAATCTCTTAAAAGTGCTCAAGAGCAAGACGTTTCTTTGAAGATTAAGGTGCAACTAACCCAAGCTGTGGTATTTTCAATAGCTTCACATGTATGTGAAAGCTGAGTAATAAATAAGGAAGACCGAAGAAGAGTTGATGCTTTTGGAATGTGTTGGTGAAGAATACTGAAAGTACCCTGGACTGCCAGAAGAATGAACAAATATGTCCTTGAAGAAGTACAGCCAGAATGCTGCCTGGAAGAGAGAATGGCCAGATTTTGTCTCACCTTCTTTGGTCATGTTGTCAGAAGGGACCATTCCCTGGAGAAGGATATCATGTTTGGTAAAGTGGAGGGTCAGCAAAAAAGGGGAAGATCCTCAATGAGATGGATTGACACAGTAACTGCGATGACAGGGTCAGGTATAGCAAGGATCGTGAGGCTGGCACAGCACGGGGCAGTGTTTTGTTCTGTTGTACACAGGGTTGCTATCAGTCAGAGCTGACTTGATGGCACCTAACAACAACAGCAAAAGATATGTTGAGGTTCTAATACTTAGTCCTGTGCAGGTGACCTTATTTGGAAATAGCATCTTTGTAGATGTAAGTTAACGTAAAGTCATATTGAGTAGGGTGGACCCTAACCCAGTATATTTGGTGTCCAAATTAGAAGAGGAGGAGAAGAGACATAGAGACAGACACACACAGGGATGAGGGCCATGTGAAGGTTGAGGCAGGGACTGCAGTGATGCTGCTACAAGCTAAGGAACGTCTGGGACCACCAGAAACTTGAAAAGACAAGGAAGGATCTTCTCCTAGAGCCTTCAGAGAGAGCATGGCCCAGCCAACCCATTGATTTCAGACTTCAAACCTCAAGAACTATGAAAGACATACAGTACTGCGTTGTCAGTGATGGCAAACATTGATATACGGGTGGACAGGCTGAATGATTAGGTACGTCCATACAGGAGGCAGTGTGCCCTTGACCATGTATAGGGTTGGCAGACAATGTTTCTATAAGTGTATTTGTATGTTCTGTAAGAATGTCCAGGTATATAGTAGAGCTGACAAGGGACAAGTTTGTAGTCACTTCTTGGCCACAGCCAGCTGCCCAGATGGAACAAGTAGTTAGACCTGTGGCCTCGGGACCATGGTCACAGGGGACATTAAGCTCAACTGGCGTAACATACTACACAAAAACATTGTTCCACATCCTATTTTGGTGAGTAGCGACTGGGATCTTTT
>NW_006921764.1:4550865-4557345 GCF_000298275.1 Orycteropus afer afer | reverse complement strand
GACTATGGTCCCAAGCCCTCAGGATCAACTACTTGGTCGCTCTGTGTAGCTGGCTGTGACCAAACAGTGACCACAAGCTAGCCCCTTGTCAGCTGTACTATACACCTGGGGATTCTGATCTTCACATAAACTTATAGGACCATTGTCTGCCAACCCTATATATGATCTTGGATACACTCCCTCTTTCACAGACATATCTAATCATTTAGCCTGTCCACCTATCTATCCATCCATATACCCATGTTTGCCTTCACTGAGAACTCAGCGACTGGGATCTTAAAAGCTTGCAAGCGACCATCTAGATGCAACGATGGGTCTCTCCTCATCCGGAGCAAAGATGAATGAAGAAAACCAAAGATGAATGGAAACAATCCAAAAGACTGGTACACCATGTGACTCTTAGCCTATACGACTATGAGACCAGAAGAACTAGATGGTGCCTGGCTACCACAGTCAACCACTTGGAGGAGGATCTATGTAGGAGATCCTGGATAGAGTGAGAGAACAATGTAGGACAAAACTCAAAATCATAAAAGGAAAAAGAAAAGGAGACCAGGTTTGTTGGTCTGATAGAGCCTGGTGGAACCTCTGAGACTATGGTCCCTAGTTGCCCTTCAATTCTGGAATTGAACCCACTCCTGTGGCTTCCAGCCAAAGAAAACAGGCATATGAGCTGAACATTTATATTAGGTAGATACATTCCTTGGAGAGATCTATCATGGGAGAATAGAAGGGCTGTGTATGCACAGGGAGACAGCTCAGGGGACAGGAGTGCATGGGAGGGAAGGACATGGGGAAGAGGTGGCTATGGGGAGGAAGTGAGAAGAGAGTTGTTGTATTGTGGGAGATTGTAGTCAATGTCATGAGACAACGTGTATGTAAACTACTGTATGGAAGATGAATGTGCTCTGCAAACTTTCACCCAAATCACAATAAAATTAAAATATAAAAAAAGCCTACTTTGGTGAGTAGTGACTGAGGTCTTAAAACCTTTTGAGCTGTCATCTTAGATGCAGCTAATGGCCTCCTCTTGTCTGAAGTGAAGAAGAGTGAAGAAAACCAAGGGCATTTGGAAATAATCAGCCCTAGGATATGATGGACCTCGAGACCAGAACTAGATGGTGCCCAGTTGCCAATGCCAGCCACTCAGGAAGGGATCAAAACTAGAGATCCTGGATAGAGTGGGAGGAAAAACGTGGAACAAGATTAAAAAACACAGTAACAACCAGAATGACTGGTCGGATGGAGTCTGGTGGGACTCCCAAGACTATGGTCCTAGGATACATTTCGGGCCTGGGATAAGACTCACTCTCAAGGGCTGTCTCTCAGCTCCACAGTAGGAAGACTTACATGCAACCCAGGGCAAGGCACCCACCTACTCTATGGAGTTGCGCCCCTTGGAGCAATCGACCATGGGGCATGAGAGAGGCAGCATTCACATGGAGGGGGAAAAAAAGACTTGTGAGACAATAAATTTCTGTTACTTTAAGTCACCCACTTTGTGGTCATTTATTATAGCAGCCAGCCCTAGGAACAAATATAGTCACAAACAGGATGGTACCAACCCTAGTATTGTACGTTCCAGTCATATGGAACTGACTCAAAAACAAAATTTCAGGACTTTGTGAGGTCAAAATACCTGTTTTCTGTGATTATGACAAATAAGAGCATTTTGCAGTAGATATCACCCATAGATACAAAAAAAAAGACAAAAAAAACCTAGTCAAGAGGTTGTGACTGAGACCTTGAGGGAGGGTCTTTCCTGAGATATAAAATATTTAGATAGGATTTGCTGATGGGGAAGGTTCCTTCCTGCCCAGGCTGGAGTGAAGAAGGTGCTGTAGAGAGGACATTTTGATTCCTCCATCCATTGAAGACAAGGCCAAGCAAAGATGCAGTATCCCCCAAAGGGGCTTTAGAATAAGTCTCTCCTAATCTGTATGCAGGAGCTCTGGTAGCATAGTGGCTAAGACACTTGCCTGCTAACCAGACGGCTGGCGGTTCAAACCCACCAGCCACTCCTCGGAAGGAAGGTTGGGCAATCCTACTTCCGTAGTGATACTGCCTCGGAAACCCAAGGAGGGGTCGCTATGAGTCGGGGCCGACTCGACGGCAAACAACAACAACAACAACAATCTGTATGCGTCGGGTTTGACTCGTCAGCACATAACAACAACAACAACAACAACAATCTGTAGGCTCATGGCTCACAGGCCAAATCCTACCCTCAGCCTGTTTTTATAGTGAGCTGAAAACGATGTTCAGATTTTTAAATAGTTGAGAAAAAAAATTGTAGAAGAAGAAGATTTTGTGACATATGAAAATGATATGAAATCCAAATTCTGGTATCCATAAATAAAGTTTTATTGGATCACAGCCACACTTCATTCGCTGAAATGTTGTGTATGGCTACTTTCCTACTACAACAGCACAGTTGGGTAGTTATGGTAGACTGTGTGGCCCACAAAATTTATTTACTATCTGTTCTTTTACAGAAAAAGTTGGCTGACACCTGCTGTGGGAGGACAGAAATACAGGATGGGGTGTAAGAAGGGAGTCGGTTGGGATTACCCCTTGAGGAGGATGAGTAAAAGAGCCAAAAGTGGATACTCTGTTCTTGTGTCCTCTTAGTCACCTCTCTGAGAGACAGGCTGTGTAATATGTTTAAATTTAAATTAGAGGGCCGCACTGTGAAAGAGCCTCAGTGGCACAGTGGTAAAGCGCTTGGCTACCAACTGAAAGGCCAGCGGTTTAAACCATTCAGCTGTGCCTAAGGCACTTGACTGCTAACCAGAAGGCTGGCGGTTCAAACCCACCAGCTCCTCCTTGGAAGGAAGGTTGGGCAATCTACTTCTGTAGTGATACTGCCTCGGAAACCCAAGGAGGGGTCGCTATGAGTCGGGTCCAACTCGACGGCATATAACAACAACAACAACAACAACAACAACAAAGGGAGAAAGATGTGGCAATCTGCTTCTGTAAAGATTTACAGCCTTAGAAACCCTATGGGGCAGTTCTACTCTGTCCAATAGGGTTGTTACGAGTGAGAATCAACTCAATGGCAGAGTTGATTTTCTCTCTGTGAGAAAACCAGTTTGAAGTAGAGACATACAACATTTTTCAGTGGGCTCTGTGTGGGGTCACATGTGAGGCACACTTGCATTTAGAAGGTGGAGTCCCTGGGTGGTGCAAATGGTTAACATGCTCGCCTGCTGCCCGAAAGGCTGAAGGTTCAAGTCTACCCAGAGGCACCTCAGAAGAAAGGCCTGGTGATCTACTGAAAAATCAGCCACTGAAAACCCTACGGAGCACAGTTCTACTCTGATACGCATGGGTTAGAATTGATTTGACAGCAACTGGTTTAGGCAGCACAAAGGTGAGTGGTTCTGAGGGAGGAGGGAGTCAATGAAAGATTCAGTAGGATAGTGACAGAATGTTGTGAGGTGTGATGTTATTGGGGGAACCCTTATTTCTCCTCATCAAGTTTCCTAAGAGGGGAGGAAACTTTTGCTCCTCTTTGCAAGAGGAAGTGGTAATACAGTGAACACTCCTGGTTTCTTTCCTTACTTGTATCCATTAAACCTACTGCCACCGAGTCAATTCCTACTCATAGTGACCCCTATTGGGTTTTCAAGGCTGTAAATCTTTACAGAAGTAGACTGCTTCATCTTCCTCCTGTGGAGCAGCTGGTGGGTTTGAACTGCCAACCTTCTGGTTAGCATCCAAATGTCTTACTACACCACTGGAGCTCTTTACCAGTGGGTGGGGTTACCATACTTTGAAAACAAGATACAGGCTCAGTATGGTCTTTCAATCTTTCTTACATATGTGGAAACTTAGATCTAGAAAGTTTAATTGGTTCTCAAGGTTGTCTGGCTCTTTCCACTAGAAAAAAACAAAACCCAAACTCACTACCGTCGAGTTGGACCTGACTCATAGCGACCCCTCCTTGGGTTTCCGAGGCGGTATCACTACGGAAGTAGATTGCCCCATCTTCTTTCCCAGGGGTGGCTGGTGGGTGTGAACCACCAGCCTTCTGGTTAGCAGTCAAATGCCTTAGGCACTACACTACATCCTGATGAAATTTGGGTGTTTTTAAAAAAGATCTGGATATTTTTTTGACCGTTTTGATTTCTGGAATAATGTTTGCACTTTTGATTTGCATGTTTGTTCTCATGCAATCAGCCTTTGTCCTTTTCCAGAAGCATCTATGATGTAACTAAACATCAAGAGTTTGGAGTCGAAAAATTGGCTTTGAGTATCATATGCCACTAAAGTGCTTGGAACTGTGAACTGATGAGCAAATCATTGCTAATTAAAAAAAAAAAAATTTTTCCCATCAGGGGTTGTTCATTCTGATAGTGATGAGTCAGCAGCAGTCTCCAGATCACTAGCTCGTCCACGATTTAATGTTGCTTTGAAAACTGTGAGTGATTTCCAGCTCTGACCAACTGAATACCTACAGTGTCTTCTGGGAAAGGTGTGTTTTGCTTAGGTGGCAATACAAAGAAAGGGGAAAGACTTCCGTATACTACTTTCAAAATGGAGGCGCCCTGGGTAGTGTAGCACTTGACTACTAACTAGGAGGCTGGCGGTTCAAACCCACCAGCCACTCCTCAGAAGAAAGGTTGCGCAATCTACATCTGTAGTGATACCGCCTCGGAAACCCAGGGAGGGGTCGCTATGAGTGAGGTCCGACTCGACGGCACATAACAACAACAACAACTTTCTAAATGGATTTGGTGGCTCCTTACCTCTTGTGTCTTTAAGTAGTTAAAAAAACAAACCAAATTCACTGCCTTCTAATAGGATCCAACTCATAACAACCCCTCCTTGGGTTTCCAAGGTGGTATCTCTACAGAAGTTGATTGCCCAGTCTTCCTTCTGAGGAGTGGCTGGTGGGTTTGAACCACCAGCCCACTGGTTAGCAGTCAAATGCCTCAGGCACTAAGCTAGCAGGGCTCCTTTTAACTGGTTGGTTTAGGTTAGGAGCCCAGCATCTAACCCTTTGTATCACCCAGGGATTCCGTTATCACATATAAAAACTTGTATCATTAAAAGTTACTAAAACAAAACAGACAATATTTTCTTAAATCTTAGATTTTAGTTTTGGCTCAGTTACTTTCTAGCTACATGATCTTGGGCTAATCAGTTTCTTTATCCATAAAATGGAGATAAAATGATACCTCATGGGATTTTACGACAGTTAATTAATATATTAGAAGCACTTAGCATAGTGCCTAGTACATAGTAACTGCTCCTCAGATGTCAGATAATTTTTATCTGCCCAGTTTACTTCTTGGTGGGGGAAGTAAGATATATTGGGAAGAGCATGGCTAAGAAGCGAGTCAGTCCTGGGCCCCAATTTTGAGTCTGCCATTTGCCATGATATCTTAAAAAATTTAATCAACCTTCTAAGCCACTACTTCCAAACCCCTCAAGTGGATATACTGTAATAAGATCCAGTTAACTGGGTTGGTGTAAGGAAAGTGCCTATTATGTCCCTTTCCTCCCAACCCATTATCAACAAGGTAACACTTATGAAACCTATTCTAAGGGCACTTGACTGCTAACCTGAAGGCTGGCGGTTCAAACCCACCAGCCCCTCCTCAGAAGGAAGGTTGGGCAATCTGGGTAGTGATACTGCCCAGAAACCCAAGGAGGGCTCACTATGAGTAGGTCCGACTCAACGGCACATAACAACAACAACAACAACAACAACAAAGTTCTAAGGGCAATGCAAAGCACAAGGTGTCACATGACGTTTCAAAAGAAAATAAACGCGAGTTCTCCTCCACGGTAAGAACATCTTACAAAATCAAGCCAACCATGCACAATGAATTGCTGCTGATACATGCAAATTAAAGTGGGTCTTTAATTCATGGCCATTTACATTTTCACCAGTGTGGATGTGGAGGAATTTTCAATGAGAACCCTTTTCCTGCTATTTATACAAGTCAGCAAATCTCCAAAGCCCAACTAAAATATGGGGCCAATTAAAGAGACTCTAAAAAACCGTAACAGTCATACATTGCTCAGTGGCATGCCACGGAAACAGGAGAAAACAAACCTCTGCATTCTAACCAAGGGCAAGTGTCTCAGTTCCTCTCTGGGGGGTAAAGCAGAAGAGCGAAATGTCGGTCAAGTTGTCACGGATAGAAGGGTTGCCAAAGGACCCGTTATCCGCATCACCAGCCTCCCCATTCTCGTCATGGAGGATATTCATCAAGCATCGGGACCCACCAGAGAGGGCCAAGGCCGGAGTTGACCCAGGCGAGGAGTCCCAGCCCTCACACGGTTAAGCCTCTTCCAAGGAGACAGGAGAGGGAGGGTCCCCGCCCACGAAAACGAGGATAATATCATCCTGGTGCCCCGCCCCCACCCTGGCCTGCTCCCCACCCCTTTCCGCCCCCCGCCCCACGAGGGACAACCCCGGGCCGCACCTGCCGCGCGCACACGCCCCTCAAGCGCGGGTCGCTC
>NW_006921764.1:4523694-4550460 GCF_000298275.1 Orycteropus afer afer | reverse complement strand
CGTCTTCCAACCTGCTCGGTCTTCAGCATCCTCCTCCTCCTGCTTCTCCAAAGCATCCCCCCAGTCCCCACCCCCTCACGCCCCACCCGCGGGGACGAGGCCTCCCGAATTTAGGGGAGTGGCTGTGGGGGCACGTCGCGGCTCCCAGCTCGGCCAGCCCCGCTTCCAAGACATGGTTTGATCCCCATTGTAAAAGCTGCGCCCCGAAGAGGAGAGAGAGGTGTTCCCGGCTTGGGGCTGCAGGGATCTCTTGGTGCTGAAGCTTTTGCATTATTGTTGGGTGGGGTGGGGGAGGGCCCTGGATTTTGGGGGAGTGAGGGGGGCCGGGAGGAGGACCCGAGGTGGGGAAAAGACTCGGGGGAGTCGGTGAGAGACTATGGGGAAGGACCAGGAGCTGCTGGAAGCTGCTCGAACTGGAAATGTGGCTCTGGTGGAGAAACTCCTGTCTGGGAGGAAAGGAGGGATCCTGGGCGGTGGATCCGGACCCCTGCCCCTGTCAAATCTGCTAAGGTAAGGACGCAAAGCAGCTCCAGGATTGCATACCCCCTTATGCATTGTGATGGATACATTCTTCTCCTCATGTTATTTGCACCTGGTGGCTGCCAGCGATTCATTCTTAAATTAGGTAGGCAAACAGACTGTGTGTATGCAGAGGAGGCATGAGTCTCCCAGTCAGGTTGATGCCTTCGATTCTTTGAGTAATTTTAAAATAGCCTTCCATCAATGCGTCAGTAGCTACTTTTCTTCTGCGCTGTGGTGCAGAACTTGTACATGTACTAGTGTTGCTTGAAGAAAATCGGCTTTCCACCCGCTTTCCATCAATGCTTATTACATATTTTCAGCTTCAAACCCAGCTTTTTTTTTGGTCTCTTTAAATGGAATTGGCAGAGAAGCTGCTGCATGCATGCAATTACCCTGCAAAAGCCACAGCCTTTGGTTGCTGCTACCTTCTCTTGCAGAAGGCATTGCTGTGCGGTGGGTTGTAATCCCACAAAATGAAAAAAGTGAACCTGACGTGTGTAAAACTTGATGGGGCACGTTGGGCAGCCCCAGCAGTACTGTCAGTTATCTGGACACAGCTGAAAGAAACTTGGTTATTGTATCTCAGGATGAAGGATTGAGAACTGGGATTGTGTATATGGAGTCTATTAGAGGCCTTTTAATGTGAAGATACTGCTGATGAAATTAATATTGCTTGGAGAATCTTTCTAAGATGACATTTAAAAAAATGTCAAGGTCTTTATTAGTAGGCAGTACTTAGAAATAGCAGGATTGATTAGCATATTTGAGGAAGTATTAACTTACAAGTTCAATTGATGAGCAAATGAAAACAAATGGGAGGGAGGAGCCTTAGGAATAAAATAGATAAAATTAAAGGAGAGGTCTTTAGTTTCCAAGATCATGGCTGTTCAGTTTATCCTGGATATTTTTGCCAGGCATCAGTCATCATTCATAACCTCATACTAATACGTGTCTTAAGTAACACACCTGAACTTGTAAAAATTTTAAAAAGCCCAATTGATTTCCTTGGTTTTCAAAAGCTGTTAAGTGCTACTCTCAGTAAGTGCTTACTGCAAACTTTTGGGTGATGACATTGTGATCTTTACACAAGTTCCCATACCATATGTTGTAGTGGCCAGACAATGCAATTACAGTACTGGCTAATAGGGATAATGAAAACATTTATATTACGGTGAAATAAATTGAGTTGGAAAATAGTTAATAGCTTTAAACAAGTGCCATGTATTTGTTGGCAGTTCACTTCAGAGCAATGAATATTACGGGATATTTTTTCAGTAGGTCTTAGAAGTGTTAACTCTTGTGTGTATTCCCTTGTTAAATAATTTCCATTTTTAAACACAGAGAGTGTGTACACATTTCAGAATACAGCTCTAATAATTGCCCTTAGTCGTGGGTAATTTATATAAAACCAATTTATCAGGTTACAGTTTTAAGTCATAGGTAAAAAGTATTTTTGCCAGTGGATCACATCAGTTTTAAAAATATTTATGGCCAGAAACCTATATGCTGAAAGAGGCATATAATCATCATCATCATCATCATTATGATCAGTTCCTTTGGAAAACACTGAAGAATTCTTTGAGAACACAAAAAACTTCAGTTGATTCATTAGAGTGAATGGTAATTTAAAAAGACTATCTTTGTTACACATCTCAAAGGCAAACTTCTTTTAAATATTTCTTCCTACATTTTTTTTAAGAAGACCTGGTGGCATAGTGGTGAGGTACTTGGCTGCTAACTGAGAGGTCGTTGGTTCAAACCTACCAGCTGCTCCATGGGAGGAAGATGTGGTAGCTTGTTTCTGTAAAGATTTACAGCCTTGGAAATGCAGTGGGGAGGTCTTCTTTGCCCTATGAGGTTGCTATAAGTCAGCATCAGAATGCCTGATGACAGTGGGTCTTTCGGTTACTTTTTTTTTTATAGAAAGCCTGATGATAAATGTTAAATATGTAAAATACCAGGTAATTAATGATCAATAAACATCAAGTTAAACATCAAAATTGTGACCCAGTATTACTTGTTTTGTCAGAAGTATCTGTGCTCTGGTAGCATAGAGCTTAAGGCACTTGACTACTAACCAGAAGTCTGGCGGTTCAAACCCACCAACCACTCCTTGGAAGGCAGGAAGGTTGGGCAATCTACTTCTGTAGTGATACCACCTCGGAAACCCAAGGAGGGATCGCTATGAGTCGGGTCTGACTTGACAGCGCAATGAGTCGGGTCTGACTGGATGGCACATAACAACAACAACAACATCTGTCAGTCAGTAGCTCTACAACATGAATGCATGTAGAAAACAATAAAATGTAGACAGGTTCATTACATAGTTTGAACCAAGTTGTAAAACTAGCAAACAAAACCAATACCCTTTAATTTTCATTTTGTGTATCTCATACTGAATAAACAACTAAAATGGTGCCCTTGAAGAAAATGAGAGTTGAAATTGTATTCTTTGGATGATTCTTGCATAAGATGAAATTCCTAAGAGGACATGTTTTATTTAGTTTTATTTAGTTGGAGCTCTGGTAGCATAATGGCTAAGTCAATTGCCTGCTAACCAGACGGCTGGCGGTTCAAACCCACCAGCCACTCCTCGGAAGGAAGGTTGGGCAATCCTACTTCCGTAGTGATACTGCCTCGGAAACCCAAGGAGGGGTCACTATGAGTCGGGGCCGACTCAACGGCACATAACAACAACAACAACATATTTCACAAATGAATGTCATCAGAAATTAACCTACAAGATAATGGAAAATGTGCTGCCTCACATCAAATATAATGACACTTGGGATTTTTTTTTAAAAACATTTTGGAATACATAATGGAACAGGTTTGTCACTTTCCCCTCTATTTTATTACTTGTGTGTGTAATAATAGTGTCAGACACTGTGCTAAAAGCTTGCATGTCCCATCTCATTCAGTTCTTCCACCAAACATAAAGTCCATCCTCATTTCACAGATGAAGGATGAAGAGATAGGAGGATTAAAAAGTTGTCCAAGGTCACACAATTAGTAACAGCAGATATTTAAAAGTATGTGACTCAAATTTGCTTTATCATGCCTTATGCCCTATTCATTGAATCTACTTTATTCATAAAAGTTTAAGGTTCTTAGACAGTTTAGATAGTCCAGTCTGAACATTTTTTTCTAGGAATAATAATTTAACATGAAAATCCTTATTTTATAGGGGGCTAATTAAAAAAACATCTCATGGTTGCCCTTTAAGAGGTCATTAGATAAGAACTTTTCTGAAGATGCTGTGAGTACATACTACCTACTAAGTGAGTAGTGCTGTACCATGGGGACTCAGCTCTGCTTGTGTGACACTGCAGTTTTTGACCAAAACAAGAATGATCTTGAAAAAGTATAAAAAATTCCCCAACATTCTCTTTCCTCTTCTATAAAGGGGGGTAGTAGTAGTTGTTGTTGTTGTTATTTGCTGTCGAGTCGGCCCCGACTCATAGCGACCCCTCCTTGGGTTTCCGAGGCAGTATCACTACGGAAGTAGGATTGCCCAGCCTTCCTTCCGAGGAGTGGCTGGTGGGTTTGGATCGCCAGCCTTCTGGTGAGCAGTCAAGTGCCTTAGGCATTATGCTACCAGAGCTCCCGGGGGTAGTAGTAGGACCTGTCATATACAGTTGTTGTGAGGATTACCAAAAACCCAAACCCACTGTCCTCCAGTTTATTCCAACACAAAGGGATTGGGACCCTATACAACAGAGTAGAAGTGCCTCATAGGCTTTCCATAGGCTGTAAATCTTTACAGAAGCAGACTGATGGATTACAACCTTGGATCTTCTGCTTAGGAGCCGAGCACTTTAACTACTGTGCCACCAGGGCCTGCTTCTAAGGATTAAAGAGGTATAAAGTAATGAAAGTAGAGAGTTTAGCACATAGGTGTTCATGATTACTGTTGTTGTTATTTCTCATGCATCTCTAAAGCAGTCCTTTATTTATTTATTTGGAGCTTTGGGTACAAATTTACAAAGCAGTTTTGTTTTACATTCAACAGTTCATGCACATTTGAATTCATGGCCCTGATCACCATCCCCAACCATAAAATACTCTCCTCTCCTCTCTTCCCTGTGACTACTGCCTCCCTGTGCCCTTCTTATCTAGGTATTCCTGTCTGTCCAGCTTTCCCTCTATGTAAATGCTGCCACTCTGGTGTCTCATGGCTGGTTGATCTAAGGGGACCATCTCCCTAGAGTAGGTGGGTGCATCATCCTGGGATCAGTGTTCTGCATGTAGGTCTTTCTACTGTTGAACTGAGAACCAATCCATGGAAGTGAGTCCATTCCTAGGCCTAAAAGATAACCCAGGGCCATAGTCTTGGGGATTCCGCCAGTCTCTATCCAACCAGTAATTTTGGTCATTTTTGAATTTTGTTCCACATCTCTCCTCCCACTCTATCAAAAATCTCCAATTATGATCCCTTTCCAAATGGTTGGCATTGGTAGCTGGGCACTATCTAGTTCTTCTGGTTTCAGGATCATGAAGTCTGAGGTCCTCGTGGTCCATCATATCTTTGGACTAATTGTTTCCAGATGGCTTTCATTTTCTTCACTTTTTTTTGCTCCAGACAAGAGGAGACCAATAGTTGCGTCTTCGATGGCTGTTTGAAAGCTTTTAAGACCCCAATCGCTACTCACCAAACTAGAATGTAGAACAAGATTTTTATGTACTATGTTTTGCCATTAGGCATGATGTCCCATGAGACTATGGTCCCCAGCCCGCAGGCCCAGTGATTCTCTATCTCAAGGTGTTTCGTTGTCTCTGAGAAGCTACTCCAATCTTGACCTCTTATTACTTAAGATTGCTTATTACTAAAGATCTGCTTTATATTGTACTGGGAGACAATTTCTATCAGAAAGTTTTCATAGAATCATAAACTCTTCAAATAGGAAGAAGGATTTCCATCCAACTTCTGACCCAGTGCAGGGATTTCTGTTGTAACATCCCTTACCAATTAGTTATTCTAGCCTTGTTTAAACTTTCCAGTGACTAGATGCATTTTTTTTTTTTTTGGTTATTTTTTTAGATGCATTTTTTTTGACAGCTTTATTTTTTTTTTTTCAATTCTTTTATTGAGCTGAGAATAACTTCTCTGTAACTCCCACAAATTGCTACTAGTTGTTATATGGGTCACTATAAAGTAGGTCTAACCCATCTGCCAGAACAGCTCTGGTACATGCATTTAGCTATACAGTTTCTTATAAATTTTCTATTTTCTCCCACCAGGGAATTAGCATCATTTCCTTCTACCTTTTTGTCCCATTTCAAATATACCGTAGGTGTTAAAGATGAGTGTTTTCATACCTTTCACTACTACTGTTCCCTTCTTTGCATTCTCAGGTTTTTCAAAGACTATTAAAATATGCCCTCAAAGTAACAAAATGCACTAGATATTTGACTAGTGTAGAATATACCGGGGCTTGATCTACTGTTGAGTTTATTTTTTTTTTTGTGGTAAAAAAAATTATATTTAGAATTAGCCAGCTGGACTAGGTTTAGGTAATCCCAATGTTTTTGGCAACATCCAAAGCATCATAGTCAGGAGCCAGTCAAACATATGCCTTCTTCTCTCTGTCAGACCTGATGAAGGTATTGACCTTGGCCACATCAATGTCATAGAGCTTCTTCACAGCCTGTTTGATCTGGTGCTTATTGGCTTTGACATCCACAATGAACACAGGTGTGTTGTTATCTTCTGTCTTCATGGCAGACTCAGTTGTCAGAGGCTTGATGATGGCATAGTGATCACGCTTGTTTCTGTTGGGGCGCTCTTCTGAGGATATTTGAGCTGCCTTCAGAACCTCAGTGTCTTAGGCCACCGGCAGGTGGGTGATGTGCGGATCTTCTGTTTTTCTGGGGCTGTGGATGCCTTGCAGCACTGCCTTCTTGGCCTGCAGCGCCTTTGCTTTAGCTTCAGTTTTGGGAGGGACATGGGCTTCCTTATTCGCTTTCAGTGCCATCTTCATAAAAAGGGCTCTACTATTGAGTTTAAAAGATGTGTTACAAAACAACATTTATAGTATGATCCTATATTTTATGAAAACAAATAAAAAACCAAACACATACATACATGCATATATATTTAATTCCTCGGAAGGAAGGTTGGGCAATCTACTTTCGTAGTGATACTGCCTCGGAAACCCAAGGAGGGATCGTTATGAGTTGGGCCCGACTCGATGGCACATAGCAAAAACAACATATATGTATACACACACATATACACACACATATATAGTTGTTGTTAGGTGCTGTTGAGTGTGTTCTGACTCATAGTGACCCTATGTACAATAGAACAAAGACTGCCTGATTCTGTGCCATCCTCACAGTTGTTGCTGTCTATGACCCCATTGTTGCAGCCACTGTGTCAATCTTGAATTTGAGGTTCTTCCCCTTTTTTGCTGGCTCTCTACTAAGCTTGATGTCCTTCTCCAGGGACTGATCCTTCCTGATAACATGTCCAAAGTACTTAAGATAAAGTCTTGCCATCCTAGCTTCTAAGATCTGGCTGTATTTCCTCTGAGACAGACTGTTAGTTCTTTTGGCAGTCTGTGGTATATTCAGTATTCTTTGCCAGCACCATAATTGAAATGTATCATTTCTTCAGTCTTCCTTATTCATTGTCTAGCTCTGAATATATAGGAGGTGATTGAAAAATACCATGGCTTGGGTCAGGTACACCTTAGTCTTCAAAGTGACATCTTTCTTTTCAGTGCTTCAGAGAGATCATTTGCAGTAGATTTGACCAATGCAGCATGTTGTTTGATTTCTTGACTGCTGCTTCCATGGATGGGAGCCCTGGTGGCATAGTGCCTAAGGCATTTGACTGTTAACCAGAAGGGTGGTGGTTCAAACCCACCAGCCACTCCTTGGAAGGAAGGTTGGGCAATCAATCAGTCTACTTCCGTAGTGATGCTGCCTCGGAAACCCAAGGAGGGATCACTATGAATTGGATCCGATGTTGACTATGGATCCAAGTAAAATGAAATCTTTGATAACTTCAGTGTTTTCTCTGTTTATGATGATGTTGCTTATTGGTCCACTTATGAGGATGTTTTGTTGAGGTTTAATCCATACTGAAAGATAGTTAGTCTTTGATCTTTATCAGTAAGTGCTTTAAGTCTTAATTTTCATCCAGCAAGGTTGTATCACCCGCATATTGCAGGTTGTTAATGAGTCTTCCTTAAATCTGATGCCACATTCTTCTTCATACATTCCAACTTACACATTGTGTGTGTGTGTGTGTGTGTGTATATTTATATAAATTTGTATATGTAAAGAAAGAGATATTTATAATGTGCATTAAGAAGTCTGGGATGATGAATAACAAAATGTAAATAGTGTTTTTCTTTGAATTGTAGTGTTATGGTGAGTTTTATTTTCTTTGTAAAATAAAAATTTTCCACTGTTCTATAATAAACATGTTTTATGTAATGAAAATAAATTAGCAACTCTTTTACAATGAAATTACTTCCTTTATTATTGATCTAAGACCTTTCTTAGTACATGCCAAGATTTTCTGAGCCATGTAATGATGTTGGCTCACTTTGAGCATATAGTCAATGAAAACTTCCAAATCTTTTTTTTTTTTTTTCCAATGAACTGTGAAGCCTTGGTTCCCCTATATAGTATTTACAAAATTGTTGGTTGAACTTAAAATTTCTATAAAATTTCTTATTATTTGTTTTAGTCTATGTTTATAATCTGTGAAGATCTTTTTGACTCTTGAATATGTCTTTCAGTATATTATCTTCTCAACATCTTGTGTAGATTTTTTTTTTCCCTTTTCACAACTTGTCATTTTATTTTAATCACCACTGTTGGGGTACCCTGTTGCTGTAAGACTCAGTCTCCACTGACTTGGTAACTTCTTGGCCTTCGGACCTCTGCAGATTTGGCAGAACGCTTTGAGGTCTCTGGCCCTGCTGTGAAGTCACTGGGAGCTCTGGTCATCGCTTGATGTGGTGGACCTCGTGAGGTTCTCTTGGCCTTTGCATGACTCGTTTTGATTCAATTTCTTATTGAACCTGTGATAATGGCCGAATAGTATTGGCCCTTTAGTTTTCTTAGGCACTCTTGGGTGGGCAGAAGTTTTGGGAGGGGCTTTTTTTCTCACACTTCGTTGAAGGGGTCTTTGGGCCCCCTCAGTTGTCTTCGGCACCTTGACACTGGCCCTGGGTTGACAAGGGGCCTTTCTCTTCCTCCCTTTGGTGCTTGATGTTGATTGGTCAGTATCTGTGGTAGAAGCTTGTGGTTTCTTGGTTGTCTTCACCATGCTGAAGCCTTGTAGCAGTCTTTCAACATCATCTATAGATTTAATAGCCATGTTCTATTACTGGGATTCAACACGCCATGATATATCCGTAAAGAAACTCCTCAGTTGAGTTTAAATTTAAAAGTCTTTAAATATAAAAATCTTTTTGCATGGTATATCTACCAACATTGAAGCCACTTAGTAGAACTATCAGTTGGCTGTTTCTCTCCATTGTACCCATTAGAATATTATGAGTTATTCTATCCATTGCCTTTACTAACTCATGCTGTGTTCTATTTATGACATTACTTGAACCTATCTCTTTTAGTAGTAATTCTATAAATTCTATGGAAACCATACTACTTGAAAATAACTTGTTTCTGCTAGTGAGCCATTGATGATGCCTACTATTGGTGCAAAATTCATTCCTTCTCCACCCTTGCATCTAATTCTGGGTCTGGATACTCAGAGTCATTGAAAACAGCTACATGTCTCTTATGATCTTGGTCTGTTTGGAGCTTCAGTAATCTAACATTATTACTTTTATCCTTTCCAGTTTGAGAATGAATCTTGCTAGGGAAGCTGGGAAGAATCAGATTCTGGGCATTGTCAGTTATTGTGTAAGATTCTCCTGTGGTTTAAGACCATTCATTGTTTTACTTATGTTCTGTCAAAGGTTAACTTTACATTGCCATAGCAATGAACTTATACTCGCCCCCCCCCCTTTCTTTTCAAATTTAGCTGAAAGGGACATTAGTACTTTTCCTAGATAAGTAGATGCTTCTCTTTTGTGTTTATTTTCATTTATATCCCTTGCCACCCCCTTTCATCTTAAAAATAAAATCTGAGCTCATCAGAGTACTCAACCTGAGTTGCCTCCCTCCATTTTTTCCTTCAGATTATATGTGAAATTTCCTTTCATTAATTCATTTTTTTCATGAGACCACTGCAAAGCCTGGTAAGTTCTTCCTTTGGCATAACTACCTTTATTTTAAATACAAACAATCCCATTTAAAATTAATGTATATTACATTGATTTTTTTTTTTCTGGGTCTAGCTTAAGATTTGTATTTTAATAAAGCAATGAAGTTTGTTAATGCCTCTGATTTACTTGACTTTCTTAATGCCTCAAAGAGCCCTGTGCTATATAAAGTGTATGTAAAGGTATATATTTTATACATTATTTACACTGTATATAAAGAACTCATACACTCTTGTTAAACATGAAGAATCTAGTTCTCAATATCCCGATATGAAAAAGCAGATTAATAAGAAGAGGGGGAAAATAATCTTCAGGTCACCAAAAACATATAAACTAGAGAAGCTTATAAATATTTCTGGTGCATGAACTTTTTGGGTACAAGAAGATAAGTAATACAGAAAGTATTACAATCGTCACACCTACTTGGGTGTTACTAGGTTATTGGGACTCTTATATAAGGTACAGGCAGTCCCTGGGTTATGGTCCTAAATGTGTCTTTAAACCTAAATAAGTCTTTAAGTTGAATTTGTAGGGAAGTCAGAACAGGTGTATAGGGTTTTCCTTAGCCTTACTTTATTGCTCGAAGACTTCAGTGATTTAAAAGCTGCACGTGCAGAAAGTGAAGGTGCTGTGATGAACAGTTTTTTATGGTGTAGGGGTTGACTCAGTCAGAATTTTGGTTTCAAAGTGAGGACAAATTTATCTAACACCAAAGGTCAAATGGGAGTTGTTTGGACGTTTGTCACCTGGGGCCTGCGTGTACTCACCTCCAGGGAAACTGCATTGGTTACATGGAGTAAATCACAAACAGAGCAGTTAAGCTGCATGGAAATGTTACGTCTATAAAAATAGTCAAGTTGCAAGTGGGTTATCTATTTTAGATAGTAATGATGTTGGAAGCGGTGATTGCGCCATTATGTTCAGGGAGCTGTGTCTGCCAGAGAGAACAGTGCCAGCTGCATGATGGGGAGTAAGAAGAGAGGAGAGGGAATTTTGGTATTGACCTCTGTCTCTATTAAGTGCAGTTTTCAGCTCCCTCTTCAAAACTGAGAGGCTGGTGTGTGAGGCTGAGAACTAGGATGACCGAGCAGTGACTGCCACTCAACCTGTCCATTCTTCCATTCAACAATTCCTAGTGTAGCTAAGTGATCTCCTCCATTTGATGGGAGGGTGGAGTGTGGCTTGCCTTTGCTGACATTAATGCAGACGTGTACAGTATTCAGCAGTGCTTCTACTGACTTGGTGTTGCAATTTAACCTCTCCGGTGACAGTAAACACAATTTGATTAGTTCAGTTGCATACTGAAATCATCTACTTAATTATGTATTTGAGGTAATTTTGGAAATTTCTATCAAGTAACTCATTATAGAACACTGTTTCTAAGTATTTAACTAGAAATAGAAGTAGGTAAAAGCAAGTCAAAGGGTAGAAAAGACTAATTTTCTTCCTACAAAACCTGAAAGGATTTCACATTTAATGCATTTTTGTGTTCCTTCGGTTTCCATTTTGAAGATACTGCAGCATGATTTTAATTATTTAAAATATGGATTTTGATTACTCCTGATATGTTGATATAAGCGGAAAATTTATATTTGAAAGAACAAGAGTTTGCACACAAGACACACCTGTGTTCTAGTTCTTTCTCACGTATGTGGTGACACATAAGCTATATAGGCAAGAGAGAAGTACAAGGCCACTTCCAGTGAATTTTCTGTGTAACACAGATCTAGAAGCTTTTCTTAGAGTCTAATTTTCTTTTGCATCAATAGGTCAGCAAATGAATTTTATATTTGTGTTAAACCTGGGTGAGTTTGAAATTGTGGAATTTTGAGGGTGGATTAGAAATATGTCCAAAGGATAATTATCTTCCTCAGTTTCTTCTATAATGACCAATGAGTTCATTTCTAAATCTGTTTCTTAGGAATGATGGCTTTTTCACAGTGTGTCTTCGTACATCTCTCTGTAAAATGGAACTTTGATTCAGTTGTACTGTAGAGTTATTTGGGTTCTTTTGTTGTATTGTTGTTGCTAGGTGCCATTGAGTCTGACTCATAGTGACCAGGACAGGGTAAAACTGCCCCATAACATTTTCTAGTCAGTGATCTTTATGGAAGCAGATTGCCAGGTCAGGGATGTATTGTGCAGTGAGAGTATCTTTGTTTAAAGTGGTTACTTCTTGTTAGGGGAAGCAGCTGGCTTAGATTCGTTACCGTGCTTTGAGCAGAATGTTGATTGGATCAAATCTTGATGGGTGCATGTGGGCATGAACAGCCAACCTCATTTCTTGTTGCTTGCTTGATATTTCTGTTCCCCACACCATGTCTTCTTTGAATGATTCCTCCTCAGATCTCATTCTCCTAGAAAGAAAGCCCCTGCAGCCCCCTCACCCTCATTTTGACTGCTACAAATTTATTTGTAGCAGTCGAACCTCTCAAGGGACATGAAACACATTTCGATTAGTTCATTTGTATACTGAAATCATCTATTCAATTATGTGTTTGAGTAATTTTGGAAATTTAGCTTTAGTTCTTTTTGTCATCTATCCTCCTAAGAGCAAGAAAATTTTATGGGTGCTAAACAGAACTGGAGTGAGTTGTGTACGTGGAGCAGATTAAGAGGAAGGAATATTGGACCTTCAAAAATAGAGGGTTTTACAAGAGTTTGCCTTTATCATCTACTTTCCTGCCTACCTGAATGTTTATTTCTCTCCTAAGCTCAAGGTCTCAATGCTCTTACCTCTTTCCCTCTCTTTACCCAATAACCAAAAACTGCCATAGGAGATGTCAGTTAATTCATACTGAAGTGTGATTGATTTGTAAAGGCTTTCATGAAGAAGAAATCCTTTAAGTATTTTTACTTAAAGAGTTTTAAGTAAAGAATTTTACTTAAAGAGTTTGTTTACTTAAACAAACTTTAGGCCCAAATAGTAAAGCTATGGAGTGATCCTGGAGAGCTGTTACAGTGAGTTTTTCCAGATTTGCAAGAGGGTGTTGAATGCAAGTGATCATTTATCCTTCCTTTATAGACGTCTGGTATTGTAGAGGGGGAAAGGGATTTGATTTGAGACATGAGATATAGCCATCACTCGCCTGTCAGTTTGTCATCTGCCAGTTTGTTGTACTGTGGTGGTGGCTTATGTGTTGCTGTGAGGCTGGAGGCTATGCTATCAGTATTTCAAATACCAACAGGGTCACCCATGGTGGACAGGGTTCAGTGGAGTTTCCAGACTAACACACTGGGAAGAAGGATGGGGCCATCCGCTTCTGAAAAAGTTGGCCTCTGAAAACTTTATGAAGAGCAGTGAAACATTCTCTGATACAGTGCCAGAAGATGAGCCCCTCTGGTTGGAAGCTCTCAAAATATTACTAGGGAAGAGCTGCCTCCTCTGACTAGAGTTGACCTTAATGACATAGATGGAGCAAAGCTTTCAGGACCTTCATTTGCTGATGGGCATTAATCAAAATGAGAAGAAACAGTTGCAAACATTCATTAATAATTGGAACATAGAATGTACGAATTATGAATCTAAGAAAATTGGAAGTTGTCAAAAATGAAATGGAATGAATAGAGATTGATATCCTAGGCATTATTGAGCTGAAATGGACTGGTATGGGCCATTTTGAATCAGACAATCATAAGATCTACAGTGCCAGGAATGACAAATTCAAGAGCAGTGGTCACATTCATTGTCTAAAAGAACATTTCAAGTTATATCCTGAAGTACAGTTCTGTCAGTGGTAGGATAATATCCATATGCCTACAAGGAAGACCACATCGTCTGTGTATCACAGGTTATTAATGAGTCTTCCCCCAATGATGCCCTGTTTTTCTTCATATAGTCCCGCTTCTCACATCATTTGCTCAGCATACAGACTGAATTAAGTACGGTGAAAGAATACAACCCTGACACATGCCTTTTGTGATTTTAAACCATGCAGCATCCTCTTGTTCTGTCTGAATGACAGTCTCATGGTCTGTGTACAGGTTCTAATGAGCACGATTATGTGTTTTGGACTTTCCATTCTTCTCAATGTTATCCATAATTTTTTATGATCCACATAGTTGAATGCTTTTACATAGTCAGTAAAAGATAAGTAAATACCTTTCTGGTATTCTTTGCTTTAAGCCAAGATCCATCTGACATCAGCAGTGACATGCCTCATTCCATGTCCTCTTCTGAATCCAGCTTGCATTTCTGGAAGTTCCCTTTTAATATACGGTTGCAACAGTTTTTTAGTTATCTTCAAGCAAAATTTTACTTGCGTGTGATATTAATGATGTTGTTTGATAATTTCCACGTTCCGTAGGATCACCTTTCTTTGGAATAGGCACAAATATGAATCTCTTCCAGTTGGTAGGCCAGGTAATTGTCTTCCAAATTACTTGGCATAGTTGAGTAAGTGCCTCTGGTGTGGCATCTGTTTTTTGAAACATCTCAATGGGTATTGTGTTAATTCCTGGAGCCTTGTTTTTCACTATTTCCTTCAGCGCAGCTTTGACTTCCTCCTTCAGTACCATTGGTTCTTGGTTATATGCCATCTCCTGAAATAGTTGAACATCGGCCAATCCTTTTTTGTGAAGTGACAATGTATTCTTTTCATCTTCCTTTGATGCTTCCTGCATCATTCAATATTTTGTCCATAGAATTTTTCACTATTGCAACTTGAGGCTTGAATTTTTTTTCTTGAGTTTTTCAGCTTGAGAAATGCTAAGCATGTTCTTCCATTTTGGTTTTCTAACTCCAGGTCTTTGCACATTTCATTATATTTTACTTTGTCATCTAAAGCTGCCCTTTGAAATCTGTTCAGCTTTTTTATCTTGTCATTTCTTCCATTTGCTTTAGGTGCTTTCCATTCATGACTTTTAGAGTCTCTTCTGACATCCACTTTGGTCTTTTCTTTCTTCGTTTCCGGTTTTTTTAATGGCTTTCTGCTTTCTTCATGTATGATGATTTTGATGTCACCCCCCAATTCATCTGTTTTTCGGTCATTGGTGTTCAGTGTGTCAAATCTGTTCTTCAGATGGTCTCTAAATTCAGGTGGGATATAATCAAGGTCCTGTTTTGGCCCATGTGGACTTATTTTAATTTTCTTCACCTTCAGATTGAATTTACATATGTGCGATGGATAGTCTGTTCCACAGTCAGCTCCTGGCCTTGTTTTGGTTGAGGATATTGGACTTCTCTGTTGCCTCCTTCTACAGATGTAATTGATTGCTGAAAGCGAAGATGACTTGGAGCACTTACTGATGAAGATTAAAGACTACAGTCTGCAGTATGGATTACACCTCAACATAAAACAAAAATCCTCACAAATGGACCAATAAGCATCAGGATAAGTGGAGAAATTATTGAAGTTGTCAAAAATTTTGTATTACTTAGATCCACAATCAACACTCATGGAAGCAGTAGTTAGGAAGTCAGATGTCGTATTGCACTGGGCAAATCTGCTGCAAAAGACTTCTCTAAAGTGTTGAAGAACAAAGATGTCACTTTCAAGACTTAGGTGTGCCTATCCCAACTCATGGTATTTTCAGTCCCCTCATATGCATGTGAAAGTTGGACAATGAATAAGGAAGACTGAAAAAGAGTTGATGCCTTTGAGTTGTGCTGCTGGTGAAAGATACTTAAAGTACCATGCCAGAAGAACAAATAAATCTGTCCTGGAGGAAGTGCAGCTGGAATGCTCCTTGGAAGTGAGAATGGTCAGACTTTGTCTCACCTACTTTGGTCCTGTTGTCAGAAGGGACCACTCCCAGGAGAAGGATATCATGCTTGGTAAAATAGAAGGTCAATGAAAAGGGGAAGACCCTCAATGAGATGGATTTACACAGTGGCTACAGCCATGGACTCAAGCATAGCAAGGATTGTGAGGATGGAGCAGAATCGGCCATTGTTTCTTTCTGCTGTACATAGGGACGCAATGAGTCAGAGCTGACTCGATGGCATCTAACAACAGTGTGAAAAATGGGATAGCAGAAATGATAGTGCTGGTGGTGGAAATGCTTTTTCTTATTCTTCATCTGAGAACTTTTTATTGGATAGTTGTGAATAAATCTGTTATATCTACCCATTTTAGATAGCAACGTATATATTACTTGTTTATTTCCAGAAACTATTCTTGTTGTTAACTGCCATCAAGCCAGTTTTGACTCATAGTGATCCTGTACACAACAGAATGAAACATTGCCCTGTCCCGTGCCATCCACACAGTGGTTGCTGTACTTGAGTTCGTTATTACAGCCAATGTGTCAAACCATCTTGTGGAGGGTCTTCCTCTTTTTTGCTGATCCTCTGCTATTGCCATACTATTACCAAGCATAGCATCCTACTCCAGGTACTGGTCCCTCCTGATAGTATGACCCAAGTGCGAGAGACAAAGTCTGGCCATTCTCACTCCAAAGGGGTGTTTTCGGGCTGTACTTCTAAGACAGATTTGTTCTTTTTTTGGCAGTATATTCAGTATTCTTTGGCAACAGTATAATTCAAATGCATCATTTCTCTTGCAGTCTTCCTTATTCATTGTCCAGCTGTCACATACATATAAGGCTGTTGAAATGAAAAATGGCTTGGTTCAGGTGCACTTTAGTCTTCAAAGTGACATCTTTGCTGTTGAACATTTTGAACAGGTCTTTTGCAGCAGATTTGCCCGATGCAACATGCTGTTTGGTTTTTTGACTGCTGCTTCCATGGATGTTGATTGTGAATCCATGTAAGATGAAACCCATGACAACTTCAAACTTTTCTCTGTTTTTCATGATGCTGGATATTGGTCCAGTTATGAGGACTTTTGTTTTCCTCATGTTGAGGTGTAATCCATACTGAAGACTGTAGTCTTTGATTTTCATCAGTAAGTGTTTCAGGTTATCTTCACTTTCAGCAAGAAAGATTGTGCCATTGGCATATTGCAGGTCGTTAATGAGTCTTCCTCCAGTCCTGATGCCGCATTGTTCTTCATATAGTCCAATTTCTCGGTTTATTTGCTCAGCATACAGAATGAATAAGTGTGGTGAAAGGATACAACCCTAATTCAAAACTTTCCTGATTTTAAACAATGCAGTGCCCCTTTGTTCTGTTTGAACAACAGCCTCTTGGTCTGTATACGGGTTCCTCATGAGCATAATTAAGTATTCTGGAATTCCTGTTTTTCACAATGTTATCTGTAATTTGTGATGATCCACACAGTCAAATGCCTTTGCGTAGTCAATGAAACACATTAAACATCTTTCTCTGTTTTTAGCCAAGATCCATCTGACATCAGCAATGATATCCCTCTTTACATGACGTCTTCTGAATCCAGCTTGAATTTCTGCTACTTCCCCGTCAATATACTGCTGCATATGTTTTTGAATTATTTTCAGCAAAATTTTACTTGGATGTGATATTAATGATGTTGTTCAATTATTTCCACATTCTGTTGGATCACCTTTCTTTAGAAAGGGCACAAATATGAATCTCGTCTAGTCACTTGGCCAGGTAACTGTCTTCCAAATTTCTTAGCTTAAGAAAGAAATTAAGAGTGTTTCCAGAATTACATCCATTTTTGAATTGTCTTGATGGGTATTCCATAAATTCTTGGAGCCTTGTTTTTTTTGCCAATTCCTTCAGTGCAGCTTGGAGTTCTTCCTTCACTACCATTGGTTCTTGATCATATGCTACTTCCTGAAATGGTTGAACATCAGCCAATTCTTTTTGGTTCAGTGACTCTGTATTCCCTCCATCTTCTTTTGATGCTTCCTGCATCATTCAATATTTTGCCCTCAGACTCCTTCAGTATTGCAATTCAAGACTTACAGAAATTATTCTTAGACTTACACATTTGTTATACAATCATAGATGACAAAAATATGGGCTGGAATTGTATCAGAACTTTATTTAATGTGGTTTGAGATTCAAATTCTTTAAAATGCATTTTCTTGTTATTTATGAAAGTTTCACATTGCAAGGTGATTTCAACCTCTAGATTAGTCCCTAAAGTTATGTTTCACTTTAGAGGGAAAAGCATTTGAAGTTCTGACCCCTGAGTGCCAATTAGCACTCTTCTATATTTATTTAAATTTTCTCTTTTCACCTGAATTACTATTGAGCCACTTTGGATCCTCATCTGATACCTCTAGTCCTAATCTGCATTTGAAACGGTTTATGTATCACAGAAATACGCTAAATATAATATCTTGTGTTTTGAGTATACTAAGAAACTTCTCTGTTTACTTACAGAATGATCCTTGTTTTGTGTCTGTATTTTACTGCTACTGTACAGACTTGGGAGTGAGTGGGAGTGTGTTTGGAAAGAGCAGCAGGAATTATGCAGGGACATTCTTGGTCCTGGTAAGCGCCAGCAGGGGCTAGCCCAGAACAGAGTAGCTTCCTGTCACTTATTTTGGCTAGAGACCACAGTGATCAGTGACTCTGAGGCTGAAAAAACCCTGAGGACGCAATCAGAGAATGTGAAGAATGTAGTAACAATGGTTAAATTAGCTCTTGAAAGCTTTTTTCCCCCCACTGGTTTGTCTCCTTTATGTATTAGGGCATACTTCGGCCATAACTTATTAATCGACCAACCTCATCTAACTAACCAACCAATCAAGACTTTATTGAGAATTAACATCTAAGAACAGTGAAAATAAAGAATGATCAAATATTTCATCAGCAAGAATTTTTTGGATACATGCTATGTACTAGGTGCTGAACCTGTGGATTCTGAAGTGGAATAAGGGCATCTCTACCTACCCCAATGCACTTACTTGTGGAATAATAAATAGGACAGATATGTAAACAAGAGTCACAAAACAGTGCGATATATGCTGTAATGGAAGTACCAAATGATGCTAAGAGGTGCCCTTGGATATGTAGTCAGGGGAAACTTCAGAGAGGAGTTGACACTTGTAGTCATTGAGTAGGAGTTTGCCATGCTGACAAGCTGGGGGGAGGGCATTTCAGACAGAAGGAACAGTATAGTCAATGACAGAATAGAGTGTGAACGTGTAGGATAGAATTTGAGGTATTATGTGTAGTTTGGTATAGACTATGAACAGGAGGTAAGTCTGGAGATCAAGAGTAGATGTACAGCCAGAATGCTACTTAGACGATGGTGAGACTTCATCTCACATACTTTGGACATGTTACTAGGAGGGACCAGTCTCTAAGAAGGATATCATGTTTGGTAAAATAGAGGGTCAGTGACAAAGGGGAAGACCCTCTGTGAGGTGGATTGACTGTAACAATGAACAGTGGCTGTAACAATGAACTCAAACATAGCAATGATTATGAGGATGGCCCAGGCCTGGGCAGTGTTTCGTTCGGTTGCTCACAGGGTCACTATGAGTTGGAACCAACGTGATGGCACCTAAGAACAAAAAGGAGTTCAAACCTTATCCTGAAGGCCATGGAAACCCATTGACATTTTCCCCCTCCATTTTTTAATATGCTATTTTTTTGTTTGTTTGCTTATCATAATGTAAAAAAAAAAAAAAAAAAACCAAACCCACTACCCTCAAGTTGGATCTGACTCATAGCGACCCCTCCTTGGGTTTCTGAGGCAGTATCACTATGGAAGTAGATTGCCTAACCTTCCTTCTGAGGAGTGGCTGGTGGGTTTGAACCGCCATCCTTCTGGTTAGCAGTTAAATGCCTTAGGCACTACGCCACCAGAGCTTCCATCATAATGTAGTAGTTGTAATTTTTATGGAAGTGGCTGTCTCTTTCTTCTTCCCAGTCTGTTGTAGTCTGAAAGCTCTGTTGAAACATATCTACCACTTGTGACCCTGCTGGTATTTGAAAAACCGGTAGCATAGCTTCCAGCATCACAGTTACACACAAACCTCCACAGTATCACAAACGGACAGACAAGTGGTAGTTTAGTAGCATAATAGTATGACTGTATTTCAAAAACTTTCATAAGAGATGGAAAATCTCCTCAAACCCTATTGCTAAATTTTTTTCTGTATGTGTTTACTGTAGTTGTTACCAGATAAAATGTACAATTTTGGATCCTTACTAGTCTTCATAATCATTTTTTTAAATGGATTTCAGTATTTCATCTGATGTAGAATTTTTATAGATTGCCTTCATCACAATCAGCAGCATTGTTTTGTTTTGTTTGTTTAATTTTGTTAATTGTTTGTTTACCAAAATAAACTATTCCTTAGCCCAAAGTTATGTTTCATAGTTGAGCAACACAGGTCAGTGACAACTCTCACGGAACTCAATCCAAATAAATTCTTTACATTCTGAAATCACCTTGCCCTCTGAAAGATATCAGCTTTCCTCATCTCCTCAAAATCCTTCCTAGAATCATGATTTTTATAGAAATCTGCATATGCCTTCTTTCTTCATTTAGCTGCTGCAAACTTACAGAGTTACAACCCCCAGGGCCATGACGAATGCTCCAGTAATACGAATTTGCAGACACTTGGCCAGAAGGCTTCACATCTGAGGTTTTGCCAAAACACTGGAAGACATGGTGATTCTTCTCCCTCATCACCAACATCCTTCCTGATTCTTACTTGCAGTATTTGTTAAACATTCGTTGGTTCCATCCTAGAACCACTGGTTCAGAATTTGAGTGTAGAACCTGGAAAAAGTATTTTTATGCGCATCCCTAGGTAATTTATAAAATTGTAAAACATATATTACAGAACTTTTACCATTTTAATCATTTTTACATATACAACTCAATGACGTTAATTTTAGGTGACTCTCTTGTAAACTACAGTTTGAGAGCCACTAATCTAATGTATGTTTGTGGTGTAGTAAATTACATGGTACAATTTTTCTAACCATAGTCTTTGTAACTCCTACTGAGTTATTGGGTGGGACCGTGTAATTTAAACTCCTGATTGTTAAAGTCATCCACCTGGAGTATTTCTGTTAGAACAACAAGAAGTGATCTTCTGGGAAGTTTGCTCTCACTCTCAGGTGTGTAGAATTCTGATGTTGGGATTAGTTTTGCCATTCTGCCAGGCTTAAAATGAGCCCTCCTAGAGGCAGAGCCAAGTAGCACAGTGCCTAAGGCATCTGACTGCTAACAAGAAGATTGGTGGTTCAAACCCACCAGCCACTCTGCAGAAGCAAGAGTGGGCAATCTGCTTTTGTAAAGATTTACTGCCTTGGAAACCCAATGGGGTTATGAGTTGGAATCTACTCAGTGGCAGTGGGTAGAGGCAGAACCAGTCTCTCTGTGCCAGCTGAGAGACACATGTGACTGAGAGAGAGAAATGTGAGGCTGAGAGAGGGAGACATGCACTTGAGAGAAGGAGATGCGTGGCTGAGAGAGACACCCAGCTGACAGATGGCGGCAGTGGAACCAAGAGGCATGAGACAGAGTGGCAGGCTTACCTGGTCCACAGAGGCAGAGGCCAGGCCGAGAGGTCACGGGCCAGAGAGGCACGTCTAAGGACACAGCAGAGGGGAGACTGTCCTTATTGAAGAACTGTATCCTGAGCACATTCCCTAGTAAACCCCATACTAAGTGAGTTCTGTGTGGCCACTGCAGTGAATTATTGAACCCAACAGAGAGGTGGTGGGTGCCACGAGAGGGACAGTTGGTGTCAAGGTTGGTAAGAGGGCTGGAGGGTGGCGGCATGTCTGGCCTCATAAGAACAGGTTTCGGGCTGCTGATGGTGAATCTGTCTTCCTCTTGCAGAGTTAGGGGAGGTCAGAAGATGCTGCCTCCCTGCCCCTTTAGCAATATTCTATTATTTAACCAATTCCTTAATGCTAGATTATTGGATGGTTTTTAACCACTACTACTACTACTTCTTTCTTCTTCATGTTACAGTAAATTCCATCATGTTGTTGTTGGTGCTGTCAAGTCAGTTTTGACTCATACAACTCCATGTGACAGAGCAGAAGTGCCCCGTAGGGTTCTCTAGGCTGTAATCAGATTGCTGGGTCTTTCTCCTGGGAGTTACTGGGTAGGTTCACACCTCCAGCCTTTTGGTTAGCAGCTGAATGTTTAACTGTTGAGCCTTCCAAGCCATTTTTAAAATGATATTTTTTCTTAATTTATATTTCTGCAAGTGGAATTGCTAGTATTATTACTGTCTCAAGTATTATGTTAGCTATTTTACATGATTTATGTCCAGTATTCACAAAGTACTTATTGTTAACCCCATTTTTAAACATGGAGTAAAAGATCAGAAAAAGTTGATTAACTTGCACAAAGTTAAACAACTATTATGTGGCATATACTGATTTCAACCAGGTCTTTTTGATTCCAGACATCTTTTCCATTTTGCTATATTATTTCTGGCTTTGGCTGGGTTTTCTGGAGGAGCAAAACTAGTGAAGTATACATATATAAGTGTGTGTGTGTGTGTGTGTACACAGACACACACACACACACATATACAGACAAACAAACTCACTGCCATCAAGTTGGTCATGATTCATAGTGACCCCTTCTTGGGTTTCCGAGGCAATATCACTACAGAAGTAGATTGCCCAGTCTTCCTTCCGAGGAGTGGCTGGTGGGTTTGAACTGCCACCCTTCTGGTTAGTGGTCAAATGCCTTAGTTACTATGCCACCAGTACTCCAATATATAAGTATAAAACCAAACCAAACTCACTGCCATCTGTATTGTTGTATAGTTGGTATGTGCCTTCAAGTCAGACCCAACTCATAGTGATCCCTCCTTGGGTTTCTGAGGCAGTATCACTACAGAAGTAGATTGCCCAACTTTCCTTCCAAGGAGTGGCTGGTGGGTTTGAACCACCAGCCTTCCGGTTAGCAGTCAAGTGCCTTAGGCACTATGCCACCAGAGCTCCCATATTTAAGTATAGAGAGATTTAGTTAAAGGAAATTTCTCATGTGGTTGTGGAGGTGGGAAAGTCCCAAATCCGTGATGTGTCAGGGAGGCTTCTCCTAACTCACATGGTTGCAGGGGCTGATGAACCAAAAAGCAGCAGATCAGATGCTAGCATGCTAGCTTACATCCTGAGAACCAGAGGTCAAAGGATGATGAGTTGAATGCAGGACCAAAAGAGAGTGAGCTTTGCCAGATAGACATGTAAATCTGGATGCAAGTCACACCCTTGAAGAAACTGATTTTCGTTTCAATTTATTGACTACTCACATCAAATCACAAAATTGAGGATGATTACATTATATTACATTGTGGAAGAGCAGTCATTCCAATGTCTGTCAAACTACTGATAATCATAGTGTAGCCAAGTTCACACATAACATTAACCACCACAGCATCCTTGTTTTATAGAGGTTAACTGGTTTGTTAAAATACCAATATATTTTTAGTATGTACATAGAAATGTGGATTTCTTTTTTTTACAAAATTATGTATGGTAACAAATTACATTTCTTAAATAGTTGTCAATTATTTTCGCTTGTGCTCATCACATAATTTTACGTTATATGTTGACATTTTTTTCTTGGTAGTACATGAACAGGAAACGGAATTGAGTGTTAAATAATTTTGCCAAAGGTGTTTTAAAATATCTTTGTCAGTCATGATTTTCACTTTAAAACAGAGTGGAATTGTAATTGTATTTCCTCAAAATTTCTTGGGCTCTTAATGCCATCTAATGTCTGTTGTTTTCAGAGGTGGTTTGTTAACTTGTCTGTACCACGTCTCTATATGGGTGGGATTCATTCTGCCCTCTTACACAAAGGAGGAAAATGCAGTATTCCTCATTTGATGAACATTATGATCCATCTCTTTCAAGCCTATAAACTGAACTAAGTTCATTATTAACTCAGTGTCCTCATCAACTCTAGTGTTAGGTTCTGTAGAAAAAGTGGGGAACCAGGAAGGATGTCCTCCGAATCTTCTCATTCCTTTTCCTCTGCTCCTCTGTCTTTTTTTTCCTTTCTTTGTTCTGAGGCATTCTTTGGCTTCTTTTATCTGAAACCCAGAACTCCCATTCAGGTTTACCCTGTACCAGTAAAAGTTTCCTGTATTACATTTTATTTCCTAAGGGGTTGATCTCCATTTTGGAGAACTTGTACATAGGATGGTAGAAAGAAGCAGCAAAATGTAGTAGAAAAACATATGTCATGAATTTGAATCTAAACCGCCACCGAATAGATATTTGGCAAAAGACCAGTTCTTTAATTTCTTTGGTCTTCAATCTCCTTACTTATAAAGTGGGGATGATAGCTATCTTATAGAATTATAAAGATTAAGGATACTTTATGTAAAGTATCTAAAGGAGCTCTGGGAGCTGTGGTGGCATAATGCCTAAGGCATTTGACTGCTCAGCAGAAGGCTGGCAGTTCAAACCTACCAGCCACTCCTCGGAAGGAAGATCGGACAATCTACTTCCATAGAGATACCGCCTTGGAAACCCTAGGAGGGGTCCCTGGGAGTTGGATCTAACTCAATGGCAGTGAGTTTGGTTTAAAGGAGCCTTGATTGCTCAGTGGTTAGACACTCAGCTGCTAACTGAAAGGTTGGCAGTTCAAACCCACCAGTGGCTCCACAGGAGAAAAGACCTATCAGTTTGCTCCTGTAAAGATTATAATCTAGGAAACCTTATGGGATAGTTCTACTATATCCTGTAGGCACTATAGGGTCACTACAAGTTGGAATTGACTAAATGGCATGCATCAACAATGACATATAATTTATCTAGCACAGTGCCTCTCACATAGTAGGGATTCAAAATACTAGCCATTAATGGCTATATAAGAAATAATATCACTAATTTCATGAGTATTTTTATTTGGATGAGAGCACGAAGTTATTTTCATTTTAATAGGAAATTTTTTTCTGGCTACACTATCATAATCCAAATCTTTAGTGGTGTGCTTATAGCACCAGGACCAGCCATTGAGGGTCATTTATTTGGCCATTCTTCCTCTGATCCCTGAAGCAGGTGATTGCTTTTTCTACCTATTTTTAGAGGTGGCACTGGTCAGGTGGCATCTGTGTGGTTTCTCCTGCAGTTTTCACAAAGCTGAATTAAATAGAAAGAAGTTGTATTCCATGGAAATTATACATGTTACTCCATAATCCATGACATAAATGGGTCACTAATAATCCCTTTTGTCTCTTTTTAAAGCTTTCTAAATGACAAATATTTTGGGGGTCTGTACCTTCAACATGCTGATGGTGCTTTGTAGGATAGAAAACAAACTCTTCTCTCTAGGCCCTAGGAGGTTAAGTGGGTGGCTACTAACTCAGGTCCACCCAGAGGAGCCTAGGAAGAAAGACCTGGTCCTCTGCTTCTGAAAGGAATCACAGCCAATGAAAACGTTATGGAAGGTAGTTCTGCTCTGAAGCTCATGGATTGGCCATAGGTTTGAATCAGCTTGATGGGAACTGATTTGTTTTGTTTCTATAGGTTAGAAAAATTGTTTTTGTTGTCGTGTGCCGTTGAGTCAATTCCAATTCATAGCAACCTATAGGACAGAGTAGAACTACCGCACAGGTTTCCTAGGCTGAAATCTTTATGGGAGCAGATCATCGGGTCTTTTTTCCTGCAGAGAAGGACCTTTCGGTTAGCAGCCAGCCAAGAGCTTAACCATTGTGTCACCAGAGCTTCCTTTTATAAAAATTTTATCTATGAAATAATAGCAGTATCTAATTTTACTAAGATATAAAACTCACAAATTCACCTTTTTCTTTTGATCAATCTTATGTCAGTATTTGGCTCACATCTTCCATTACATGTCCATGTGTCCATGTGTGATTTGACCATGACCATGAGTCAGGTTTAAGAATTCTTTAGTAATTGGAAATAGAAATATATGTCCCTACCACATTTTTTTTTAAATAATCACAGACTTAAAGAAAAGTTGGAAGTACAATTCAAAGAACATTTTTTTTCCTGAAACATTTGAAAGTAAGTTGCCAATCTGATGCCCTGTCACCCTACAGTAGTTTGTATTTTGTACAAAGAGGACATTCTTTTACATAATCACAATATAGGCACCCATATCAGGTTCTGGTTGCGTCTGTGCTGCTCTCACAGAAAATACCACAAATGGGATGACTTTAACAAAGAGGAGTTTATTCTTACAATTTTTTGGAGGCTAGAAGTCTGAGTTCCAAGTGCCAGGCTCTAAGGGCTGTGTGAAAGCCCCTCAACCTTCAGCTCTGCCTCCTGCTCCCAGCCCACTGAAGCTGGAGGTTTCTCTCCACTCAGCTGCTGGCTGCTGAGGCTGACAAGCTCAAGCTTGACAAGTAAAAAAGGCACAGGTTCTGATGTTACAAAACCACATGGCAGGCCATTAATTCAAGTCCATTGTAAGTTCCAAGGTTGGCAGAGCATGGCAGGCTGCTGAAAAATGACACGGTTACATGTAGGATTCAAGCGTGCTATAAGCTAGAGACTGTTTCACAAGGCTTCTCCTTATATACAGGAAGGAGACATATCCCTAAGGCAGCCACTCAGCTGCTCACAGTAGATTCCACCATGGAGTTGATTGCCAGTCTCATCATGGGGAATACTATATCCAGCTGCCCAGCCACTCAACCAGGCCCAGCCAAGTGGACACACAAACTTAACCACCACAACAACTATCTATTCCTCAGACCTTTTTCAAGTAATGCCCATTGTCCCAATAATGCCCTTCATTGGGATCTAGTTCACACATTGCACCTAGTTGTCATGCCTCCTTATTCTTGTTCAGCATAAACTGTTTCCATCTTTGACTTTTATGACTTTGATAATTTTGAAGACAGTAAGCTAGTCATTTTGTAAAAATTCCTTCAATTTGATTTTTCCTGGTTTTACTCATGATTAGATTCAAAGTTATGCATCTTTGGCAGGAACATAAGGAAGCTGTTGTCTTCACATTGCATCCTATGATACCTCTGATTCCAGTCCAGTTCCACAGGTAGGATTCATTCTTGTTTTCTCCATTTCCATATTGGTAATGTCACTGTACTCAAATTGAAGAGAAGCAGCCCCAAACAGCCGCAGACATCCATTAATCATCAGAACATGGAATGTACGAAGTATGAATCTAGGAAAATTGGAACTTGTCAAAAAGGAAATGGAACGCATAAAGATTGATATCCTCGGCATTAGTGA
>NW_006921764.1:4506920-4521131 GCF_000298275.1 Orycteropus afer afer | reverse complement strand
TTCGTCTCACCTATTTTGGTCAAGTTGTCAGAAGGGACCATTCCCTGGAGAAGGATGTCATGCTTGGTAGGGTGGAGGGTCGACAGAAGAGGGGGAGGCCTTCAACGAGATGGATTGACATGGTGGCTGCAATGCTGGGCTCAAGTATAGCAGGGATTGTGGGGCTGGCGCAGGATCGGGCAGTGTTTCGTTCTGCAGTGCATGGGGTCACTATGATCGGAAACGACTCGACGGCACTTAACAACAATAACAACAAACGTCCTCTCCGTTAGTGAAAAACGAAGCTTCCATTATCTTTAATACATAGGCTTAATTGATTAGTCCTCTGTATGGATGCCCTCTCCATCTTGCTCAGGCTCTGAAACCCACACTAGGCTGTCCCCAGTATG
Source organism: Orycteropus afer afer (assembly GCF_000298275.1). Taxonomy (NCBI): domain Eukaryota; kingdom Metazoa; phylum Chordata; class Mammalia; order Tubulidentata; family Orycteropodidae; genus Orycteropus; species Orycteropus afer. Next base: position 4,520,742 of record NW_006921764.1, on the reverse strand, counting down.
GACACCCTCCTCAACTGGCTTGGGTTCTGTCACTTTGGTGTGGGGCATCCCTCTTCCTTTTTTTATTATAGGTACCAACCTCTCTCACTCAATGGCTTCAGGTACTAAATTGTTCAGAACGAGAAAGCAAACGGGAAGGAAGGATAAGAGGAAGAGGGAATGGAAGAAGTAGAGAAGAAGAGTAACATATTGCTATTCTTTAGATCTCTAATAATAGTAGTAATAATAATGAATCTTTCCAGGTCAGCAGCGCCTGCTACCCTTGGGTTGGAAGAAAATCAGGCTATGGGAAATTAAGAATTTTGTGTAATGGAGAGTTTAAGTACTAGATGGCAGTCCTCCTGGACACTGTGCCTCTTTACATTTTAGAGACGAAATAGTGATAACTTGATAGGCTGATCACCACTTTGTGCATCTTTTTTAAATGAGCTTTTTCTTTCATGTATATTGTTATGGGCATGTAGTAAGTTTCCAAACTGACTGAGACACAAAATCTTTATGTATTTTTTGCTCTGTTTAGCCCAATGTCTTTCTTTATCATAGTTGCCAGTGAAGTGTATTCTCAGGAATTTCAGTAAGATGATGATAATGCAGAAAAAGAGTTATAACAACTGTGAGATAGTAACTGTCATGCAGTGAGGGGGTTGAGTTTGCAGAATTTGATAGAGGTAAGGATTTCAGCAAGTAGAGGTTTTTTTTTTTTTTTTTTTCCCCAGATATATGATATTCCCACTATGGTTTTAAAATATCATAAAAACATGTCAGGAAATTGACCAGGTATTTTTAAAACATGGTAAATATGCAAATTGGCATAGGTATTATAAAATTGATTATTGCTCCAAATGAACCAGGATAGTAAGTAATGAATATCAGGGATTTACCAGATTTTAAATTGTTATCAAGAATCCATAATTCCTAGAAACATATTTAAGGAAAAAAAAATTCCATCAAGTTCTTTAGTAGGCATTTGATGTAGCTGAGAAACCACCTGTGGTATTTAAGTTTGTGTGTCAACTTGGCTGGGCCTGGTCGAGTGGCTGGGCAGCTGGATGTAGTATTCCCCATGATGAGACTGGTGATCATCTCCATGATGGAATCTACTGGGAGCAGCTGAGTGGCTGCCTTGGGGATATGTCTCCTTCCTGTATATAAGGAGAAGCCTTGGGGAATGGTCTCTAGCTTATGGCATGCTTGAACCCTGCATGTAGCCATGTTGTTGTTCAGCAGCCTGCTATGCTCTGCCGACCTTAGAACTTTCAATGGTCTTGAATTAATGGCCTGCCGTGTGGTTTGGTAACATCAGGACTGTGCCTTTTTATTTGTCAGCCTTGAGCTTTTCAGCTTCAGTAGCCAGCAGCTGTCTGAGAGAAGAAAAGCCTCTAGCTTTAGTGGGCTGGGAGCAGGAGGCACAGCTGAAGGCCAAAGTTGAGGGACTTTCACCCAGCCCCTAGAGCCTGACCCTGAACTCCAGCTTAAAGCCTCCAAATTGTAAGAATGAACTTCTGTTTTAAGACCATCCCATTTCTGGTATTTTCTTGTCAGCGGCACAGAGGTAACCAGACCACCATGCTTATTTGCCAAAAGTGGGACAGCATAGATGGGAGCATTGCAGAAATAATTCACTGCAGTTATTTTTTGTACTTTAAAAGACCATTCAGCTTTTCATGCCAAATTCAAGGAAAATGAACAGCAGGCAGTATTATCGGTTGTTGCTCTTCTTCTCTAGGTCTAGGAAAACAAGCTCAATAGAAAAATGATGAGAATTTAGTTCCTGAGAATGTAACTATTAATAGATGTGGATTTAAATAGTGTCTTATGTAGCATACAAGGTAACATCTAGGAATCTACAGAGATGATGTGTTGACTCCTTTATTTTTCACTGTTGCTTTTTCTGATCTTTAACAACATATGCTTATGGCCTTTTTGTAGTATTCTTTTTTATATCTTGACTTTCATTTTTTATGAGAGCCTGAGGCTTCCATTACAATGGCTCTTAAATGTCGCAGTCTGTGATGTTAATCAGCAGAACATGTGACTGCATCGAGTATCTATCCCATCATGCCCTATTGCTCTTCAAAATCCCTTTAAACTCTTGCTTCTGGGCATTGAAAGAATCCCAGAGACATTTTCTTAGAAGTCTATATCATTATCCTTCCTCTGGTGGAAAGGAGTTGAGAAAAAGGGTACAAGATCCATGTCCAATGTGGCCTTCCTTGGAAGTCCTGCTAACTCACTCTTTGAGGGGAAAATGGAAATCCCTCATAGAATCAAGGAGAGATTGAATTGCCAGAATTGAAAAGACCAGGAATCAAGGTAGAAAGGATCAGGAGGACAGGGTGTGTCATATAACATAAGCTAGGGTCTGCTTGAGCCCAACCTCATGGATGGAAGGGGCACAAATTCTCAGAAAAGGGTGGTGGAAATATTTAATTATCTTGACTACTACCTCAACTATTTTGAGGCTGTTGTCCCTATGAGGTGCAAATAGTTAACGTGCTTGGCTGCTAACCAAAATGGAGGCTGGAATTTACCTAGAGGTCCTCCATGAAGTACAGTTCTACTCTGATGTGCAGGGAGTCACCGTGTGTCAGAATCAACAAGATGCCGGCCTTTTATTTTTTTTATTTTGAGAATACTTCCAAGCCAAAAGACTTTGTTTACTTATTTCACCTACTCCGTTATGTTTCCTTCATTTTTCAAAAGAGACAGAATACTGTGTGAGACACTTGGGTGTCTAATTCATATTACTAATACTAATAATAGTATTAATTGCAATGTTATAACTGCCCAGGAGTAGTAAAATCACTCAAAATGAATGTGTATCCTTCCCTTTCTTTTCCCCACTTACTAGCCGTGAACATTATCCAGACACCTACGTGTATATATATATATATATATATATATATATATATATATATTTCTCCTTAATATGTATTTATCTTAGATCAGTGAGACTCTCATTTAGAAAACCCTTGGTACCTCTTAGTTGGCTATGGGCTCTAGTCTGAATCAATAACACTGATCTAGAGTTATAACACACAACCACTGCCGTGGAGTCAGATCCGACTCATAGTGACCCCTCCTTGGGTTTCTGAGGTGGTATCACTACAGAAGTAGATTGTCCAACCTTCCTTCCGAGGAGCGGCTGGTGGGCTTGAACTGCCTAGTTTTAGGAGTATACAAATTCAGACGTAGTCTGGAAGTTTTCTTGTTTCCTCTCTAGTTGTTAATATTTCTTGGTCCCCTCCTAGATTTCCTTCTTTAATAGTTCAGCTGTTTTTCCTCAGTGACTCAGCTGAGTATGCTTTTGCTGGTAAACCTTATATCCAGGAAACTAGATAAAGTGCTGAGAAAAAAGAAGCAGCAGAAAAGTTAGGAAACAGATAAGGAATGGAAGATTAAGAGAAAGAGAGACAGTATCCTTCAGTTTGGTCATTGTTTTCCTAGAAACTCAAGTGTGTAATTCAAGTAAATACCCATGAAGCCAGAGGAAATGTTGTGAAAATGTATTAAGGGAAACTTACCCTTGGTGGATGGTCAAATACAGAAGAAAAGGGAATTCTTATCCACAGAGATTTAGGAACCTCTGTACCCTTGGATTTTTACTTATATATTTATTTAATTGTGACTTGGGTGAAAGTTTACAGAGCAAACTGATTTTCCATTCCACAGTTCATACACATTTTATTTTGTGATATTGATTGTAATCCCCACAGTGTAACAGCCCTTTCCCGACTCCCTCCCTGTTGTTTCACCATTTCTCTTCATCTTTCTTTCCCATCCCTTCCTGCCTCCTGAGCTTTATCTCCAGGCAAATGCTGCCCTTTTGATCTCCTATGGTTGATTGTTCTAAGGAGTGCATACCTCCCAGCTCTTACTGTTCATCTTATAGGCCTGTTTACTGTTGGCTGAAAGTTGAGCCTCGGGAGTGAATTCATTTCTAGTTTTGAAAGTGTCTAAGGGCCATAGACTCAGAGGTTCTACCAGTTTCTATCAAACCAGTAAGTCTGGTCTTTTTTATGATTTTGAGTTTTGTTCCACATCCCACCTCCCCCATTCTATTCAGGATCCTCTGTTGTGATCCCTTTCACAGCAGTCAGCTGTAGTAGCCAGGTACCATCTAGTTCTTCTGGTCTCATGGTCGTTGAGGTAGGAGTTCAAGTGGTCCATTAGTCCTTTGGACTAATTGTTTCCTTGAGTCTTTGATTTTCTTCACTCTTCTTTGCTCCAGACAGGGAGACACCAATAGTTGCTCCTTAGATGGCTGCTTATAAGCTTTTAAGACCCCGGTTGCTATTCACTGAAGTAGGATGTGGAACATTGTCTTCGTGGATTATGTTATGGCAGTTGACCTGGAGGTCCCCTGAGACTATGGTCCTGAGCCCCCAGGTCCAGTGACTCATTCCTTCAAGGTGTTTGGCTATAGATAAGATGTTTTCATGACTTTGCCCCCTATATACTCTACTATATTCATAGATGTATTTGCAGCACATATAAATACATATGTAGAAATATCTTCTGTCAAACCTGTGTATATTCGTGTCTACCCTCAGCTTATAAAGCTTGCTATATGGATAGACCGGTGCTTTCAATCTATGTCTTAGAAATATTATTTCCAAAAACCCATAAATATGCATCTCAAAAGAAATCTCTACATTCACATTTATGTACCACACATTTTGCTATTTCAAGTCTCCTTTTTTTTTTTTTTTCACAAATGAAGTGCTCATTTTGGCTGTTTTCCAGATGTGACAGTTGGTGGACATGCTTCAGTGGAGAGAAGGAAATTTTCTCTGCTTATCTACTCTCTCCCGTCTGCCTAAGACAGTGTGTCTGTCAATTGTGACCTGATTTTGAAATAATTTATTAAATGGAGGGATGCATGATATTATTTAAAATTTTTGTATGACATTGACTTTTAGTCCTTTATAATAAGCTGTGGGGTAGAGTCTTTGGGTAAGAGATAATGCTCCTGGGATTTTAGAAATTTCTTGACTCCTTCAGTGAATTTGGACTCTGTTTGGCATCAAGGATGACTAATGTTTGCTCAGGAAATTAAACATACTTGTTTATTCAGAAGATGAAGCATACTGTATTTTTTGGGGGGCCAAGAAATATTATTTTGGAAATATATTAATTTTATAGGTAAGGAGGATGTCCCTATCTTATTAGTTAGTACATTGCCCTAAGAAAAGTAATTAACATATATTTTATCTTTGGTAAGAAGTTTATTGTTTTCATTAAATATGTTGACATATCTTCATATTTTTTCATTTTAAAATTGAATATATGTGCAATAGACCATCATTTAACATTGTAATTTGTAATTTTTTCATTTGAAGTTTAGAGAGCAAACTAAATGAATAGCGTTTCTTTGGGGGTGGGGGAAAGCCTGTTCCTTGGTTTAAAAAATCATTACTTCTAAATCTATATCTCTAATTCAGTCCTCTCTCCTCACTCCTGACATGTTATTCCCAATGGCTTATTGACTCTCCCCCTCAGTGGAGGCAGGAAACTTAAAGCACTCATTACCTTAACCCATAGTCTCCCCTGCCACTGCCATGATACCTTTGTGTTAGTGGTGCTACCATCCACCATTTATGTAAGCTGGAAACCCTAGAGCCATCTTTGACCCTTTTCCTTCAGTACTTGCATCCATTCAGTATCACTGCTCCCACTACTTGCCCAGCCCATTCCCTCCTGCACAACAGATGGATTGTTTGAAAACATGGTGTACTCTGACTTAAAAATATATTGATGACTTTCCATTGCTTAAAGGATAAAGTCCAAACTCTTTGATGTGTCATTTGAGGCCATCTCTGATTTGGCTCCTTTCTGTGGGGTTCATTTCTTGCCAGTGCTTCTCTGTAACAGCATCCTCAACCATACCTCTCATTCCTGTACTTGCCAGTGTCAGCAAGTGTCATGGGTTTTAATACGGCTGCGCCCCCTGTTGTTACCTTGTGCTCTGAATGAAGCGCTGTCTTCCTAAACTTCCTAAACTTCCTAAACTCATCTCTAGCATAATTGTCTCTCCGGGAGGCCTTGCCTGAGCTCTCTGTGCTTCCCTAGTGCCTTGTGTTCACCTATTTTTAGCACCTAGAGCACTGCATTGTCATTATTTGTTTACACGGTCGTCTTTCCACTAGACCCTGACCTCTTTCAGGCCTGATTTCATTGTGTAGTTATCTTCTAAAGTGCTGTACAAATGTTATTATTTTATGCAGAAACATAAGGCATTCAGAAAATTATTTGTTGAATAAATAAATGAGTGAATAAATGTGGAACAAGGCATGTTAGTGGCACATGATCTGCAGTGGATCTCTGAGAGCAATTGTTGACTAGGAACAGAACTAGAAACAGCAACTTCAGTGCTGAGAACAATTAAACACCCTCTGTTAGAGGTGCTGTGCTTTGTGGTCATCGCATACATTAGTTTAATCTGTAGGATGATGAGGCCCAGAGAAGTTTAGTAACTTGACCAAGTAGGTAACTTACTAAGTAGGTGACAGAGCTGGATTTTGAATTTAGGACTGCTTGACTGAAAAACCAGTGCCTTTTCTTTAATATTAAAATATCAGAAATGAGGGGGAACAAAAAAACACTCTAAAAACAAAGGCAAGCAATGTTTTTAGGGTAAAGGCAAATTTGGAACAATAATATGTATTTTTCATTATGGATTCCAGAGATGTCTGGAAGATGTTTTGGGAAAGGGAGTGGTTAGTTCCATGCTCTTAGTAACTTTGAGTAAATGAATGAATGAATGAAGAATTGACAAAGTAGAGAGAGCTAAAGAACTTTAAGTAAAAAGAGAGGAGAGAATTATAAGATAGTTTTTTCTCAGTAAATATGTCTCAGAATGGGGTAAAAGAGAAAACTGACATTTACTGGAGGTCATCGGTGCCTCAGTGGTAGAATTCTCACCTTCCTTGGGAGATACCCGGGTTCCTTTCTCAGCCAGTGCACTTCGGGTACTGCTACCACTCCTCTGCATTTGGTGGCTTATATGTTACTATTAATTTGAACAGGCTTCAGTGAAGTTTCCAGGCTGAGACGGACTAAGAAGAAAGGCTTGGGGATCTACTTCTGAAAAATCAGCCAGTGAGAACCCTGTGAATCACAGTCAATCATGGGACTTCCATAGGAGTGGGCAGAATCTTGTTCTGTTGTGCATGGAATTGCCATGATTTGGGATGACTCAACAGCAACTAATAGCAATGACAACAGTATTTACTGAGCATACAGTTCATGTTAGTCTCTATAAATAGCTTATCAATTATCATGACAAATCTATGAGATAAGTATTATTTTCCCCACTTTCATTTGATTTTGTTGTTGTTGTTATGTGCTGTTGAGTCGGACTCGATTCATAGCGACCCCTCTTTGGGTTTCCGAGGCAGTATCACTATGGAAGTAGATTGCCCCATCTTCCTTCCGAGGAGTGGCTGGTGGGTTTGAACCGCCAGCCTTCTGGTTAGCAGTCAAGTGCCTTAGGCACTACACTACCAGAACTCCTAAGGTTCCATATACACTTTAGCCTTGGACAAGGTTAAGCATCTCATTCAAGGTCGCACAGACAGTACCATAGTGGTGGTGCTTGAGTTCTAACCTAGCTCTGTGTGATTCCATCCCATTTGCAATGGCGATAATCTTAGTCGTGCAGACATCTCACTGAAATGGCAATATGAAAAAATTGTTGTATTGGATTAACAAGGTCTTAGGCAGAGGCAAAGTCATTCTAACCAGGTGTGTGCTTTGTGTTGGCTTAATTGGTAACTGCTATTTTTATGCTTTTAGAGAGAGAAGGAATAGAATATAGTTATGATCTCTTTTCTTGGGAAATCTGCCTATTGCTCTAAAATTGGGGGAATATACAAATCAAGGATGCCACTAACACTTTTACAACTGATAAAGCACAAGCACTGGCAATCAAGTGAACACTGATTATAAACACCTGGAGAGGCTGTACAGTGCATTTTAGCCCATATCAGTCCTGTTCTGTGTGTGGACCCTTAGGCTAGATCTGTTTAGAATTTTCATTATCTGCAAAGCTGAGAAGCAAAGATTTTTTAGCATTGATTGTGTTGTAGAATTATTTTACCACCCAGATTAATTTGTTAAATATGCTAAACCAATTAGCATTTATAGTGAGAATGACATTTAGGGGAAATGAAAGGAAGGGGATATAGTAGAATAATGAAACTTTCATTTACATGGTTGGACCCAAAAAAAGCTTTGCTGGTTTGGTATTTAGTTTCTCCCTTATCCATCTGCTTGTTCATTTGCTCATTCATTCATTTATTCTGCAGACTTTTATTTTGAGACTGACTTCTGTCAAGGAAGGGTTTTTTTTTTTTTTTTTTTTTTTAAGCTATAAAATAGGAGTAATCTGATTATAATCAATCTGGCTATGAATCAGTTATTTAACTACATATCTGACTTCTAAATTGGAAGCCTTTTAAAGGTTGTTATTAGGTGCTGTTGAGTCGATTTTCACATACACCAAGTGACAGAGTAAAACTGCCCCATAGCGTTTTGGTAGGATACTGGCTAAGGCACTTGACTGGTGGTTCAAACCCACCAGCCACTCCTCGGAAGGAAGATGGGACAGTCTACTTCCGTAGTGATACTGCCTCAGAAACCCAAGGAGGGGTCGCTATGCGTCGAGTCCGACTCGACGGCACATAACAACAACAGAGTTTTCTAGGAGCAGATCACTAGGTCTTTCTACCCATGAAGCCACTGCTGAGTGGATTCAAACTCACATGCTTTTGGTTTGTGGCTGAGTGCTTAACCATTATGCCACCAGGGCTCCTTATTTAAGGGTGGAGACCACGTTTTTTCGTCCTTCTTCCCCAGTGCATAGCACAGTACTTCGATAAATATGTTGCTGTCTGAATGAAAGAACTCTAAGATCCAGAATTCAGTCAATTTGTATGCTCTTTGCCACTCAAGCCTGAAGGTTACTGGTTTACGTATTCCTTCAGTGACCATGTAATGAGCTCTTAAAGCCTGTAAACAGCTGGCCTAGAGATAGGCAACAGCCCCTTAGGTGACTGGAGAAAGAAGAGATTAAACGCTAGGACTCTAAAGTTAGACAGGAAAAGGCCTTTTAAAGGCTGCTCTGATGTACAGTGTCAAACCATGTTGTCACCATGGGACACAGGGAGCAATGGGTGATTAAGATTAGTCACCTTGATTGGAGACCAGACTCTAGTATTTCAAATCCAGAAAACAAGGGATTTAAAGATCCTGCATTTTCTGTGGTGCGAAACAAGCCTGAGAGTTTTTAAATCAGACAGAGGCAGAAGTGTTTTAGGTGTCAGATGTTAGGAGGGAGTTAAGGCTAGTTCTAGGAGCCTTGCTGGGAAAAAGGCAATCGAGGCTCAGTGTTTAAGGCAGACAGAGGGACTTGGAATGCAGGAGGTCAGAGAACAGAAGCAAGAGGGAGCTTGAGCCTAAGGCAGGTTTTACTAGAATGCTGAACTATTTATAGGTCTTAGAATATGGATGAAATAGCTTGTGGGCAGCTTTTCTCAATCTTGGCGTTACTGACATTTTGGGCTGGATAGTTCTTTGTTGTGGGGAGTGGGAGGGACTGTCCTTTGGATTGTAGGATAACAGTATCTCTAGCCTATATCCACTAGATGCAAAAATGTCTTCAGACATTGCTAAGTGTCCCTTGGCAGAGTAAATTGACCACCTTGAGAACCAATGCTTTAGAGGTATGTGAATCAAGTGGCAACTTCTGGGTAAAGAAAGGGTGACAAAACAGTGAATATAAGTGGCTTTAAAAGTGTTAGATCTTTCCGTGTGATTTCTAAAAGGAATCAAGACCAAAAGTAAACTAATTGTGAACACAGGTTGGCAGAGATGCAATAAATTCCAAGAAAAGTTTATTTAAACTTCCAAATGCATGGAAATGTGAACTATTTTAGATTATAGTGGAAAAACAGTATTTAAAGAACAGAGACGGGCATTGATACAGTTTGTAGAGAAGTTTGAAGGTCAGTTAGAGGGTTTTATTAGCCTGGAATTAATGTTTGATTAGTCTAAAATAAGCGAAAAATAAATACTGAAAGAGTGTCTAGATTGAATAATTAAATTTTTAGCTTGTTTTTTCCTATTTATTTAAATTTTGAAAAGTATAATAGGATAAGAAATGCTACAATTAAGAAAAAATCAGGTTTTGTTTACTTTTTGGTATTTTAGTCTGATCACTTACCTCTCACATCCATTGAGCGGCTCTCTTAAGATAGCCACTATTGGGAAAACCAGAAATGCTGCTGTCTTTAGAGATGGTAGTTTGTTAGTACTTTGTTTACAGTTGAGTCCTCACAAATTCATGGTCTTTTCAGCTGGACTTTTCCTCCTGCTGTTACTGCTAAAATTAAACAAACAAAAAAAACTTCTCATAAACTCCCTACTATATTTACAAGGGGCTCTGGTAGCATAGTGCCTAAGGCATTTGACTGTTAACCAGAAGGCTGGCAGTTCAAACCCACCAGACACTCCTTAGAAGGAAAGTTGGGCAGTCTACTTCCCTAGTGATACTGCCTTGGAAACCCAAGGAGGAGTTGCTGTGAGTTGGTTCTGACTTGATGACACATTACAACAACAACAATAATTAAAACAACAGCTGTTCCAAACCTTTTCAACTCTCCACACATCCTATTCTTGGTCTAATCAATCTCTGAAGATAATGAGGTCTCTGTTTTGATTCTTTCCTTTTCCCTCTATTTATGTCCTGTAGTAAGAAATGCCCCTCTTCTTACTTAGATCAACCCTTGTCTATACTTGTGCTCATGATTACATGGCCTTCCTTTCTCCTGCAAGCTTTATTCTATTATAGTTCAATTATCCGCTTGTCTTTGCATTTTTATTCTCTCTTGGTACCTTTTCTTTTGTATTCCTGCCCAAGTTTCTCCTTTTCTTAAAAGCAAAAATGAAAATACAAATAAAACAAAAGCTCTCCTTGACTTTACTGCTTCTCTCCCATCTTAGGCTTTTTTTCTTCCTCTTTATCATCATATTAATTGAAAGAAGGAACCGGTACATTCTGCTTTCTCACCTATTCCTCACCTTTTACATTCATATACTATTGAAACAGCATTTTCCTAAACATCAAATGGTATGGCCTCCTCATCTATGTCTTCGTGTGTTTCTCTGTAGCATTTGATATTATTGACTATTTCTTGAAACTTCTTTCTCCTTTGATTTTTTTGACATATTACTAACCCAGTTAGTAGTAGTAGAAATCCTACTATTTCTATCATTCTCCTTCTTTTGGCCTTGGTGATGGTTCTTTTACCCTTGTTTAGGCATTTCCAAAGATTATATCATTGGATATCTTCTTTCTTTATATTTCGTTTGTTATTACCTCTGATAGTTGCAGAAACCAACTATATAAGCAGTTCTCTAACTTACAGGTGTAACTTGACTTTTGTCCTGAGCATCATCCTTGTACTTCCAACCATAGACTATCCCTGCTTTAGTATTTTTTTGTCACTCAAAACATACTGTGTCTAAAATCACATGGAAGGGGCTTATGTTAGGAGCTTATATTTAAACATGATGGATAGAATATGTGAATGTCTTTTCTTCCTCAAGCCTCTCTGAAATAATAGTGAACAAACCCAACCTAGTACCTTCAAGTTGATTCTGACTTTTAGTGGACCTGACCCTGTAGGATAGAGTAGAACTGGCCCTTAGATTTTCTAAGGCTGTATATCTTTACAGATACAGACTGCCTCATCTTTCTCCCATAGGGCGACTGTGAGTTCAAACCACTGACCATGTGGTTAGCAGCCCAGTTTTTTAAGCACAGCACCATGAGAGCTACTTGAAATGATAGTAGAGGACTTAAAAAGGTGTTTAACTTAGGAGATTCTAGTAAGATGGTGGAATAAGTGGACAAACTACACAGACCCTCTTCAACAAAGACAAGGGGAACCAGTTTACACAGATGCAGAAGATAATCCTGGGGCCCTGAGCTTTGAAAGGAAGGAAGCAGAAGTGGACTAAACTTCAGTGAATAGAAGAACCTGCATGAAAACACTGAAAAAGGAGGTATATGGAGCTGTGGTCTATCAGCGATGCTGACGGCACAGGCAACTTAGATATTGTGAAGTGATGTTAGGACTTAGGAATAACTTAAAAATAGGCCCTGCTAGCCAGGGGCTGCACAGAGGACTGCACTGGTGGCTGGTGAATAAGTGGGGGAAGCAACGAAGAGGGAGATGGGCTGAGCTGTGGATTTTTACTTGTCTGGAGGGTGCAGCCATTTTGAATGTTTACTAGTGTTTCGACCATTTTAGTTATTTAAAGCGACAGTGTTCTCTCAGATTCCAGGGACCTAAGAGTAGGCTCTACTTGCTGGGAACGGCAAGGACATTCCGAACGCCAATGACTGGAAAGGTGCGATATTCCCCTTGTTACTCTTACACCCCACACTCTCTTTGTGAATGAAGGTGTGGCCATCCCTCACTCGCGCCCACCTTCTGGGCCGGCAGGAATTCCATCCCAGTCTGTATGCTTGGATGGAGCCTGGGTGCCCTGTCCCAGTCTGCTTAGATTCTCCACCCCCCTTTTTTTTAAGTTTGTTTGTTTTTGTCTGTTTTAAAATTATTACTACTATTATTATTATTTTTGTCCTTTTAATTGTTATTCTTTATTATTCCTTTTCCATGTTCTAGTTTTCAGCTTCTTCTCTCTTCCCTGTTCCTGGTTCCTGTTTTTTTCTTTCTCATGGTTAAACCCATTCCTTGTTTTTCTTTTTGCATTTTTCCCATTTTTTTCTTCATTATTCTCATACTCTGCCTCTTTTCTCTTATGGCCCCCCCCCCCAGATACTTCTTTTTTTTGTTGTTGTTGTTTGTTTGTTTTCTTTTCCTTTTTCTTTTTTTGGTGATTGTTCCTGTGTGTTTATGAGATATGTTTTTTGTCCCCTTGATTTTACTTTTTTGATATTTGTTTTTCGATCGTTGTTTTTGTCTAACTGAGTGGCAGACAGCAACTGTGCCCATATGATGCAACCATACCCACACCTCCTGCAGTTCTACTAACTGAGTGAGAGCCACCACTTCCTTTTCCACCAACTGGCCAATGATAAATGACCACCAAGAAGAGCCTGACTCACCCTTGGCTGCTCTTCACAGTTAGCAGAGATCTAAATACAACAACATCACAATGTCTCAGAGACGACAGACCATCACAGTCCACACAAGGAAGCAAGATAAAGGGGTAGAAACAAAGGAGCAGGATACAGACCCAGAACACATCCCTGAGGAAGAAGCAGCATTGGAACTCTCTGATAAGGATATCAAAAGAATTATATTTAGGTACCTTCAAAGGATTGAAAGACAGATCAAGGAAAACACTGATAAAATTAAGGAAAATAAAGACAAAACTCTAGAACAGTATCAGAAAAAAATGCAAGAACAAAATGACAAAATAAATGAAAAATTAGAAATGATACAAAATCTGCAGATAGAAATCCAGGATATTAATACTAAATTTTCACATATAGATAATACATTGAAAGACAAAGGAATAGAATTGAATCAGTGGGATACAGAATTAATGAGATTGAAGACAAATACCTGAATACTTCTTTGGAAAGAGATCACTCAGAAAAAAAGAGCAAAACAAAATGAAGAAAGCCTAAGGTTCATGTGGGATACCATCAAAAGAAATAATCCACGTGTAATCTGGAGCTCTGGTAGTATAGTGCCTAAGGAACTTGACTGCTAACCAGAAGGCTGGTGGTTAAAACCAACCAGCCACTCCTCAGAAGGAAGGTTGGGCAATCTACTTCTGTAGT
>NW_006921764.1:4505000-4506565 GCF_000298275.1 Orycteropus afer afer | reverse complement strand
AACCAATAACAATGAGCTCTGATTTCTCAGTAGAAACCATTCAAACAAGAAAGCAATGGGATGGTATATATAAAACGATGAAAGAGAAAAATTTCCAACCAAGAATTATATACCCGGCAAAATTGCCCCTCAAATATGATGGTGAAATTAGGAGATTTCCAGGTAAGCAGAAATTAGGGAAATTTGTTAAAACCAGACCAACCTTACAAGAGATGCTAAAGGGAGTCCTTTGAACAGAGAACCAGTAATAACAAACAACAACTGACCATTAATACACAAGATGACATAACCCAGAAACCAATACAGCTTTGGATGTATCTAAAGTCAAATAACCTTACAAAATTGTAAACAGGGAACCAGCAACATCAGTTGGCTAATGAGGACAACTACAAACCCGAAAGAGGGGAAAATAGTGTAGTTACAGAACTTCTAAAAGGTGAAGAAAGCAAGAGAGTTTCAAAATAGAATGGACTGTTCTAAACTTGGGAAGAAAATAATAAATCACAAGGTAACATAAAAAAATGATAAACTTTCATATCACAATAAAAAAGAGGAAAAGCACAAATACTTAGCAAATACTGAAACAGTAGCAACAAAGGAAATGATAACATGATTCATAAACATAATGAGCTCAGCACAAAAAATTATATAGATTGAAACCAGCAACACCATAAAAAACCCATAAAAAATGGCAGCAACCAATTCATACTTGGCAATAATTATAATGAATATCAATGGATTAAATGCACCACTCAAGAGACAGAGAGTTGCAGATTGGATAAGAGAATATAACCTATCAATGTGCTGTCTATAAGAGATACACCTTAGAGACAAAGACAAAAATAGACTAACAATAACAATTGGGAAAAAGATATATCAAGCAAATGGCACCAAAAAAGAGCAGGAGTGGAAATATTAATTTCTAATCAGATTGACTTTAAGACACAAACCACTATAAGAGACAAGGAAGGGCATTATATAATGATTAAAGGATCAATTGAACAAGAAGATATAGCCACAATAAATATCTGTGGATCCAATGAAAGAGCCCCAAAATATATAAATCAGACTTTAAAAGAGTTGAAATGGCAAATAGATGACTCCACAGTCATAGAGGGAGACTTTAATACACCGTTTTCAATAAAAGATAGAACAACTGGAAAGAAACTCAACAAAGACACAGAAGAGCTAAACAATATAATCCACCAACTTGAACTTATAGACATCTACAGAGGACTTCATCCAACAGTAGCGCAATATACATTCTTTCCTAGTGCTCATGGAACATTCTCCATGATAGACCATATGTTAGGCCATAAAGCAAGCCTTAATAAATTTAAAAACATTAAAATACTGCAAAGCATCTTTTCAGATCACAATGCTGTCAAATTAGAAATCAGCAATAGGAAGGTCAACAGAAAAAGAGCTAACACATGAAAACTGAACAACACCCTCCTTAAGAATGACTGGATAGGGGAGGCGGGGCAAGATGGCGGACTAGGCAGAAGGATTGCACAGACCCTCTTCAACAAAGAAAAGGGAAACCAATTAACACAGACACAGAA
>NW_006921764.1:4475917-4488003 GCF_000298275.1 Orycteropus afer afer | reverse complement strand
CCTAAAGAAGTGAGAGCCAGGGCAAGAACAGATATATGCACACCCATGTTCATTGCAGCACTATTTACAATAGCCAAAAGATGGAAGCACCCCAAGTGCCCATCAACAGAAGAATGGATAACCAAACTGTGGTACATACACACAATGGAATACTATGCAACCCTAAAGAATAATGTCAAATCTGCAAAACATTGCATAATATGGATGAACTTGGAGGACATTATGCTGAGTGAAATAAGTCAATCACAGAAGGAGAAATATTGTATTAGTCTGTTATGTAAAAAGTCAAGGAAAGGTTTATATATGGAAGGAAATTTTCTTTGTTGGCTACCAGGCTTGGGAGGGAAGGGGAAGGAACACTGTTAGGTAGAGACAAGTATTGATTTGGGTGAAGAAAAGGGCAATATACCAAATGTGAGTGGTATACACAGTGGCACTGAGGAAGAGGAAGACAGAGAGAGGTGCATGGGAGGTACAGACAACAAAGATGAATCCTTTTGCCCATTTAGTACTGTGTTGTTAGTGAAGGCAAACATTGATATGTGGGTGGATAGATGGGTGGACCGGCTGAACTATTTGGTATGTCTAGGCAGGGGGGAGTGTTCCCATGACTATGTATAGGGTTGGCAGACAGTGTTTCTACAAGTGTATTTGTATGTTCTGTAAGAATGTTCAGGTATATAGTAGATCTGACAAGGACAAGGTTGTAGTCACTTCTTGGCCACAGCCAGCTACCCAGACAGAGTGAGTAGTTGGACCTGTGGGCTCAGGTCCATAGTCGCAGGGGACGTCAAGTTCAATTGGCATAACATACTACACAAAAACATTGTTCCACTTCCTACTTTGGTGAGTAGTGACGGATCTTAAAATCTTTCAAGCAGCCATCTAGATGCAATGATGGGTCTCTCCTCATCCAAAGCCAAGAATAATGAGGAAAACTAAAGGCACATGGAAACAATTAGTCCAAGTGATTGATATACCATGCGGTCTTCAGCCTATACGACTATTAGACCAGCACTAAATGGTGCCCATCTACTACTGTCAACCACTTGGAGGGGGATCTCAGTAAAAGATCCTGAGTAGAGTGGGCTAACAATGTGGAACAAAACTGAAAATCATTTAAGAAGAAAAAGGACCTAGTTTGCTGGTCTGATAGAGCCAGATGGAACCACTGGAGATTACGGCCCCTAGCTGCCCTTCAGGTCTGGTATTGAACCCACTCCTGTGGCTTCCAGCCGGAAGACAGGCATATAGGCTGAACATTTACATTAGTAGATTTACTCCTTGGAGAGATCAATCATGTGAGAGTAGAAGGGCTGTGTATGCATAGGGAGACAGCTCGGGGGCCAGGAGTACCTGGGAGAGAAGGAGGTGGGGAAGACATAACTATGGAGAGGAAGTGGGTGGGGACCTGTTGTACTGTGGTAAATTGTAGTCAATGTGATGAGACAAAGTTTGTGTGACCTGCTGTTAGGAAAGTGAATTTGCTCTGTATACTTTCACCCAATTACAGTAAAAAAAAAAAAAAAAAAAAAGGTATCAACGTATAAGGACAAAGAAGTTGGATGAGTAGATGGAGAACTTAAATATTTGCGAGGTGAAAGTGAAAGGAAGAATTGTAGTTGGCTCTGCGGGGAGGAAGAAGTTATAATTGAAGTGCCTGTGGAAGGGATACTGAGTAGAAGCAAGCCCTTGAGAGGCTCACACTTGGAAGCTCCTGGCACCAAAGATGCTGAGAGTGAAGTATGGGATAGAAAATGCAGCTTGGTTGAAATTACAAGAGGTTTTGAACCACCCTCATACCCATCCTTACCTTGGGAAGTTGGGTGATACTTCCTTCTCCTCTTGGAAGAAGCAGAGACCATCCAAAGAGAAAAATTCTTCCCAAAATTCCTATTAATTTCAAAAGAGTAATTAAAGAAGATATTACATTCTTAAAACAAGAAAAAATGTTATAAAAAAGGAGCAGTGAGATAACAAAAAAGTGGTTTTGGAAAGTTAAAAGAAGATAACAACATTAAAAAAATTACAGGTTAACACTGAAGACATCTCCTAGAAAGCAAATCATCATCATCATCATCAACAACACAAAACAAAGAAAATAAAACAAAACCCAAGAGATAGAACATAGAAAAGAATTTAGAGGATCAATTCAGCAAGCCCAAGATTTGACAAGTAACAGTTCCACACATGCTTCAATGTGTCTAAGCTCTTTGGAATGAAGGAAATTCTGAAAGGAATATTCTCACCCCACTGCCACTGAGTTGATTCTGACTCATAGAGACCCTATAGGACAGAGCAGAGCTGTCCCATAGGGTTTCTAAGGCAGTAAATCTTTATAGAAGCAGGCTGCCTCATCTTTTTCCCAGGGAGTGGCTGGTGGGTTCAAACCACTGACCTTTTGGTTAGCAGCCACCTGTCTTAACCAGTGTACCCTCAGAGCCCAAAGGAATATTAGTAGAAATTTTCCTAGTGCTGCACATCTGCAGACTGAAAGTATGTTATAATGAATGGGAAAAGACCACAAAGCCACATCATTATGAAATTTAAAAACATTATGGATTAAAATAGGATTTTAATAAAGATCTTAAGAAGAGCTTTGTGGGGGAGTGTAAAGCAAAACAAAACACGAAAAGAAGTCCCATAAAGTTGAATGGAAATCAGAATGGCATCAGACTTTTTAACAGCAACATTAGGTGATGGAAGATAATGATGTAGTGCTTTCAAAATTAGGAGGGAAAATAATTTTTAGTTTTGATTTCTCTATTCAGTAAAACTATCA
This sequence comes from Orycteropus afer afer, assembly GCF_000298275.1. Taxonomy (NCBI): domain Eukaryota; kingdom Metazoa; phylum Chordata; class Mammalia; order Tubulidentata; family Orycteropodidae; genus Orycteropus; species Orycteropus afer. The sequence continues at coordinate 4,485,221 of NW_006921764.1, read as the reverse complement.
ATTAGATATAAGGACAGAAGAAGATATTCTAAGACAGAAGGATTCATATATTTATGTCTTATGGAGGACAAGCTTCAGCTAAATGAGAGAAAACTCAGTAAAGAGAAAGACATGGAGGGCGGGAAAGAAAGGATTCAACCTAGGAAGGCAGAGAAAGGAAGTTCTGGGAAAGCAGCTGTCCACTAGGCTTAGAGAGCAACCAGTCCAGACAGGAGAAAAAGGATGGAGGGCTGTGGAGGGTTTGAGGAAGGACAAATAGAAACAATGGAGTACTGAGTGTGTTTGAATTTTTTTTTTTTTTTAATGACAGTTGACAAATGTGTTCAAAAATTGTAGGTAAAAGGAAAAGTAAAAAAATAATAACCTCAGAAAAGTTTTGAGCATGGAAACAATCACATTACACTGTGTGACACAGCGATGAAGAATATTTATTTAGTCATAATAATGTTGTCAATAATGATTACTGATTTAAATACGTATTTATATTGGGAGGATATTTGAGGGGAAAGTGTATATGGGGGTGGGGGACACTGATGGTGAAAGAGAATTAAATTCTCAATGGCTGTAATAGGAATTCAATAGATAATCTTGAAAACTGATGTCAAGGAATATCCACATAGGCATGATATTTAGACCAAAATAAAGTAATTAAAGAGTTGGGGTGTCAGATAGAGCCAGTGGTTGGCAAATTTTTCACACCTGTAAAGGGCTAGATAGTAAATATTTTAGGCTTTGTGGGTCATAGGTTGTTGTTGTTATGTGCTGTCAAGCGACCCCTCCTTAGGTTTCCGAGGCAGTATCACTACATGAGGAGTGGCTGGTGGGTTTGAACTGCCAGCCTTCTAGTTAGCAGTCAAGTGCCTTAGGCACTATGCTACCAGAACTCCTTGTGGGTCATATAGTCTTTGCCATTGTAGAGTGAAAGCAACTGTTGACAAAATCATAAAAGAGTGGGCATGGCTGTGTTCCAGTAAAATTTTATTTACAAAAACAAATGGTGGGCTGTATTTGGCCCATGGGGCATAGTTTGGTAACTGTTGGGCTAGAAGGTAAAGGGGAGGGGGACAGAGATAATTTTCCCTTTCTAAACCAAACTAGTTGTTTTGGACTTTCCTGCCTAATTTTCCCTCTGAATCCAAGCTAATTTTTTTTAGATTTCCCTACCTTTTTTTTGAGGTGAAATATAGAGTGAATACTGAGTAATCTTCCATATTGCCCCTGACATAATTTTCCCTTCTGCTTTTTAATTGCTCAGATCCAGTTTAGGCCCTTGTCTGGACTAATGTAATAACCCCCCCTTTTTTTTTAATCTTTTAATACATTTTATTGAAATATAATTTATGTACAGTGAAATACACAAAACTAAAGTGACATGGGTCAGTGCATTTTGGACTAATGTAATAACCTCTTAACCCCAATATTCTACCCTCAAAATGTGCATCCAGTCCACTGTATTTGTAATATATTGAGTTACATTTTATCTGAACAACTACTCAACCATTTTCCAAATGTTGTCCCTGATTGCTTATTTCTGTGTTTTAAGCTGTTTGGCTTGGGAATGTTTTCTTTTTATAACAGCTTTTTAAAATCTTATATACCTTTTCAAGGTCTATCTGAAACAACTGCTCCTCTTACAAACTATTCTTATGTTCTCTCTTTCAGTCCCAACCTTGACCCAACTAACCAACCAGAGGTGATTGTTCCTGCCACTTCACCCTGTCAAAGGAAGAAAAACCAGAAAAACAAGGTAGTGTTGAGTTCCAGGTCTCACAGGTGTCACAGTGACTGACTGACTGACTGACTGACTGACTGACTCTATAACTCACTCTCTCCCCTCAAAACCAAAAAACCAAGACCAAAAAATCACCAGCCATTCCTCAGAAGGAAGACTGGGCAATCTACTTCAGTAGAGATGCTACCTCGGAAAGCCAAGGAGGGGTCGCTATGAGTCAAATCGACTCGATGGCAGTGAATTTGGTTTTTTATTTTTGGGAGAGATTGGGTTTTAGGGTCAGTCAGTCAGTCCTACTGTGAAGACTGTGAGAGCTAGCACTCAATGGGCAACCTCATTTTTCTGGTCTTGGTCTTGCAAGTTTTCTTCCTTTGACAGTTTACAGCCTTACTACTTTTCTGTTGCCATTAGTGGAAAATATTTGAATTTTTTTTCTCTCACAGGTTGTAGTGCCCTTGCTGTCTGGCCTTGAAAAACTGCTTTTTAAATCTATCTGGGCCTTTGTGTTTGTCACCAATAAATACTTGATAGAGTTCTTGCGAGGGTGAAAAGTGGATTAAGGTTGTTTTCTTTCCTTCATTTCTCTTGTAACACTTAGGCCAGTCAACCTCAGGTTAGAACCATTTGTGTTCCTTTAGCAACTTGAGTTCAGGTTGTGTCTTCCTCATCTTCAATCTCCTGAAGTAATGCTCAGCAAGTCTAGATTTGACGAAACTGAACTAATAAATACCTACAGTGTTGATCTTTAGGTGAAGAATTCTTATTTTATGATAAAATTGGAGAAATTTTATATTTTGCAAAATGTATGTTCTCTAATCATCTGTTACGTGATCTGTTATTTATTACTTCATGTCTATTTTCTTCTACATTGCAAAGGAGGTGCAGTCTTGGGGAAGAGAATATACTGACTTGATTTTTCTTTTGATGAGAGCCAAGCCATATGTTTGTATTGAGTTTGCTACTCCAGACTCTGAATTCTCAATCAGATGGTCAACGGTGTTTAATTGAATTCCCAATATGTGCAAGGCTGTGTTGGGTGCTGTCACTCTAGGGAGGTGTAGCCATCTGGAAAATTTATCAAGGAACCCAGGATATAAGAGTATGTCTCTTTGTATCTAAATTAAAATGACACTAGTTTTGGCAAAGTGAGTAGCTGGCATAAGAACCATCTCTTGCTAGGGCCCCCCCACTTTATTCTTTCTGTCATTCTTTGAGGAAAAGACATCCCCTTTCTCACTATGGCTACATTTCCTTTTTCCTAACGTTTGATAATTTGTGTAGTACTATGTGTGGATATTTTAAACCTCTTCAAACTCCTCGGAAGAAAGGTTGGCAATCTGTTTCTATAGTGATACCGCCTTGGAAACCCAAGGAGGGGTCACTATGAGTCAGATCCAACTCCATGGCAGTGAGTCTGTTTTTTTCCCCCCCAAGGTTTGTTAGCAGCTTTTGGATTCTTTTCTAACTTTAATTGTGTACATGTGGTAGGCAGAATTCTAAGATGATCCCCCAAGATTTCTCATCCTAGGCCTTGTTGTTGTTAGACGCCGTCGAGTCGTCTCCAACTCATAGCAACCCTATGCACAGCAGAACGAAACACTGCCCGGTCCTGTGCCAGCTCCACGATCCCTGCTATACTTGAGCCCATTGTTGCTGCCACTGTGTCAACCCATCTTGTTGAAGGCCTTCCCCTCTTTCGCTGACCCTCCACCTTACCAAGCATGACATCCTTCTCCAGGGGATGGTCCCTTCTGATAACATGACCAAAGTAGGTGAGACAAAGTCTGGACATTCTCGCTTCCAAGGAGCATTCCGGCTGAACTTCCTCCAGGACAGATTTTAGCAGTCCATGGTACTTTCAGCATTCTTTGCCAGCATGAAAACTCAAAAGCATCAACTTTTCTTCGGTCTTCCTTATTCATTGTCCAGCTCTCATATGCATATGAGGTGACTGAAAATACCATGGCTTACGTCAGGCACACCTTAGTCCTCAAGGAGACATCTTTGCTCTTCAGCACTTGAAAGAGGTCCTTTGCAGCTGATTTGCCCAGTGCTATCTGCCATCTGATGTCCTGACTGCTGCTTCCATTGGCATCGATTGTAGAACCAAGCAATGTGAAGTCTTTGACAACTTCAATCTTTTCTCCATTTATCATGATGCTAATTACAGGTCCAGTTGTGAGGATTTTTATTTTCCTTATATTGAGATGTAATCCATACTGCAGACTGTATTCTTCTATCTTCATCAGTAAGTGCTTCAAGTCATCCTCACTTTCAGCAAGCAAAGTTGTGTCATCAGCATATCTCAGGTTGTTAATTATTCTTCCCCCAATCCTGATGCCACGTTCTTCTTCATGTCATCCAGCTTCTAGGATTATTTGCTCAGTATACAGATTGAATAAGTACAGTGAAAGGATACAACCCTGATGCATTCCCTTCTTGATTCTAAACCATGCAGTGTCTCCTTGTTCTGTTCGAACAACAGCCTCCTGGTCTATGTACAGGTTCATCATGAGTACAACTAAGTGTTCTGAAATTCCCTTTCTTCTCAATGTTATGTATAATTTGTTATGATCCACACAATCAAATGCTTTTGTGTAGTCGATAAAACATAAGTAAACATCTTTCTGGTATTGTTTGCATTCAGCCAAGATCCATCTAACATCAGCAATGATATCCCTCGTTCTACATCCTCTTCTGAATCCAGCTTGCATTTCTGGAAGTTCTCTGTCAATATATTGCTGCAACTGTTTTTGAATTATCTTCAGCAAGATTTTACTTGCATGCAGTATTAGAGATACTGTTTGATAATTTCCACATTCTGTGTGGTGACCTTTCTTTGGAATGGGTACAAATATGTATCTCTTCCAGTCAGTTGGCCAGGTAGCTGACTTCCAAATCTCTTGGCATAACCAAGTGAATGCCTTCAGTGGGACATCCATTTGTTGAAACATCTCAGTGGGTGTTCTGTCAATTTCTACAACCTTGTTCTTTGCCAATTCCTTCAGTGCAGTTTCATCTTCTTCTTTCAATACCATTTGTTCTTGAACATATACCACCTCCTGAAATGGATGAAGATCAACAAGGTCTTTTTGGTACAATAACTCTGTGTATTCCTTCCATCTTATTTTGATGCTTCCTGCATCATTCAATATTTTGCCCGTAGAATCTTTAAGTATTGGAACTCAAGGCTTAAATTTTTTCCTCAGTTCTTTCAGCTTGAGAAACACCGAGTGTGTTCTTCCCTTTTGGTTTTCTAACTCCAGGTCTTTGCACATGTTATTATAGTAATTGGCTTTGTTTTCTTGAGTTGCTCTTTGAAATCTTCTGTTCAGCTCTTTTATCTTGTCATTTCTTCTATTTGCTTTAGCTACTCTCCATTCAAGGGCAATTTTCAGAGTCTTTTCTGACATCTGTTTTGGTCTTTTCTTCCATTCCCATCTTTTTAATGACCTCTTGCTTTCTTCATGGATGATGTTCTTGATGTCATCCCACAATTCTTCTGGTTTTTCTCATTGGTGTTCAATGCATCAAATCTATTTTTTAGATGGTCTCTAAATTCAGGAGGGATATATTCAAGGTCATATTTTGGCTCTCATGGACTTTTTAAAATAGTCTTCAACTTCAGCTTGAACCTGCATATGAGCAGTTGATGGTTTGTTCTACAATCAGCTCCTGGCCTTGTTTTGGCTGAAGATATTGAGCTTTTCCATTGCCTCTTTCCATAGATGTAGTAAGTCTGATTCCTGTGTACTCTGTCTAGCGAAGTCCATGTGTATAGCTGCTGTTTGTGTTGTTGAAAAAAGGTATTTGCAATGAATAATTTGTTGGTCTTAAAAATTCTATCATAGGTCTCCAGCGTTATTTCTGTCACCAAGGCCAAATTTTCCAACTACTGGTAATTCTTCTTTGTTTCCAGTGTTTGCATTGCAGTCACCAGTGATAATTAACACATCTTGATTGCATGTTCGGTCAGTTTCAGACTGCAGAAGTTGATAAAAATCTTCAATTTCCTCATCTATGGCTTTGGTGGTTGGTATGTAAATTTGAATGATCATAGTATTAACTGGTTTTCCTTGTAGGTTTATGGATATTATCCTATCATTGATAGCATTGTACTTCAGGACAGACCTTGAAACATCCTTTGCGATGATGAATGCCACACCATTCCTCTTCAAATTGTCATTTCTGGCATAGTAAATCATGGTCTTCTGATTCAAAATGGCCCAAACCAGTCCATTTCAGCTCACTAATCAGGATATCAATCTTTATATGTTCCATTTTATTTTTGAGAACTTCCAGTTTTCCTAGATTGATATTTCATACATTCCATGTTCCGATTATTGATGGATGTTTGCAGCTGTTTTTCCTCTTTTTGAGTCATGCCACGTCAGCAAATGGAGGTCCTGAAGGTTTTATTTTATCCGTATCAGTAAGATTTGTTCTACTCTGATGATGCAGCTCTTTCCCAGTCATATTTTGAGTGCCTTCTGACATAAGGAGCTTGTCTTCCTGCACTGTGTTGGACATGTTTCCAGGCTAATCATAAATCTGCCTAGTGATGAATCAGACAGTGTTGCTCTGCTATTCATAAGGTTTTTCCTGGCCAATTCTTTGAGAATTGGATGGCTTCTTCCTTCTTTCTAGTCTGTCTCAGTTTGTAAGCTACACTGAAACCTGTGTACCATGTGCAACCTTGCTGGCATTTGAGACACTGGGGCACAGCTTCAAGCCTCAGAGCAACACACAAACCACCACAGTAAGACAAACCGACAGGCAAATTTGTCTCCTTTAGCTGTTCAAAACCTCTCCACCCTCCCCTTACCTGGATCCCATAGCTTTATTGTCCCTGGCTTTTCACCCCTTCCTGCCTCTTGAGTGTGAGGCCTGTCTCCCTCTCCTTACCTGGATCCCGTGGCTCTGTCTCATCCCCGGCTCTTCCCCCTGCTTCCTGCCTCTGTGTGTGGGGCCTGTCCTAGTCCCCAGGACTATGGATATTATAGATGTTTCTTCTGTGATCATGTTAGGTTACATGGAAAAAGGGATTTTGATATGTAATTAAGGTTACTAATCCATTGAACTTAAGGTTGGGAAATTATCTAAGTGCATCTAGTATAATTACATGATTTCTGTAAAAGCAGAGTTTTTTTCTGGCTTGTAATAGAAGAAGAAGTCAGAGCTTTAAAACACAATAAGAATTTGATATATCATCTTTGGCTTGAAGATAGAGGGAGATATGCGCAGGGATGAAAGAACAGTGTTTAGGACCAACAGCCAGAAGGGAGATGGGATCTCAAGAAGATTCTTTCCCAGAGCCTTCAGATAAGAGCCCCGCCCAATGGACACCTTGACTTTGGCATTAAGCAGACAACCCTGCCGAGAACACCTTGATTCTGACCTACAAAACTGGGAGATAATAAGTTTGTGGTGATTTGTTACATAACAGTAGAAACCAGTGCAGCTCAGCGCCTTCCTTTTTAAGAAGTGAATTTCATTTATTCCCCCACTAACTGTTGCCCTCTTTTTTTTGTTAATCTTATCTAAAAAACCCACTGTCTCAATTTCCTCACAACTTATTGTTTTCCTAACTCCTGTGCCTCCAGTGACCCAAAATAGCTTTGGGATGAACTTTGGATGAACTTCTTACCAAACCTAAGGACCTCTTCTTCATCCTCATTTTCTTTGGTATTTTGTGTTATACTTACTTTGCTCTCGAGATTTTGTGATACTGTATGATTCTGCCACCCCACCACCCTCTTATCTCCCTATCCTTTCCTCTGTTTTCTTCACATGTCTTGTTGGCAAGTGTTGGAATTCAGTTCAGGAGCTATGGCACAAAACCAGAAGTGATGAATAAGTAAATAGGGATTTGGAGAGAACAGTTGGGACATTCCAACTTAAATTTCCTAGACAGCTTTCTTGGCATAAACCAAACAAGCAAACAAAAAAGTTACTTGCCTTTGGGATCAACTCCTGGCAGCCCCCTGTGTGTCAGAGTAGAATGGTTCCCTAGGGTGCTCAATGGCTGCAGTCTTTTGAAAGTAGGTCACCAGTCCTTCCCTCTCTTAGTGTAAGTTTGTTAGTATTGTTGTTAGGTGCTATTGAGTTGAATCTGACTCAGTGACCCTGTGTACAACAGGACAAAACACTGCCTGGCTTTCACCATCCTCACATTATTGCTGTGCTTAAGCCCATTATTGCAGCCACTGTTTCAATCTATCTCGTTGAGTGTCTTCCTCTTTTTTTGTTGACCCTCTCTTTTACCAAGCATGATATCCCTCTCTAGGGACTGGTCACCTTTTGACAACACGACCGAAGTAGGTGAGATGAAAGTGTGGCTGTTCTCTCTTCCAAGGAGCATTTCAGATACACTTCTTCCAGGACAAATATGTTTGTTCTGGCAGTCCTTGGTATTTTCAGTTTTATTTGCCAACACCACGATTTAAAGGCCATCAACTCTTCTTTGTTGTCATGTGCCATCTAGTCGGACCCGACTCACAGCGACCCCTCCTTGGGTTTCCGAGGCAGTATCACTACGGAAGTAGATTGCCCAACCTTCCTTCCGAGGAGTGGCTCATGGGTTACTGGGTAACCTGTGGGCATTGTGCTTTCACTGCTGCATCTTAGTACATAAGAATTATTCACTACTCAGAAAAATAGCTAGTGGTTAATTATGTGTCCTCTGGAGTCACACTGCTAGATTCAAAACTTGAATTAACCCCTTCATAGCTGCAACCTTAAACAAATTACTAATTATCTTTGTGTCTCATTTTGCTCCTCTGTAAATGAATATAATATTACCAGTCTCAGAGGGTCATTTGGAGGAGTAAGTTCATTTAGAAAGTGCTTAGAGCAATGACAAATACATGGTACGTAAATATTAAATGTTAGTACCAGTTGTTATTGCTATTACATAGTTGACTGGCTGTTGGACTCATGTGAAACAATTCCTGAAACAATTATTTTAATTCTCTTTTTTCCATTTTTAATGGATATACACATACACAGCATATTGTTAAATAAGAAAATACAGTAAAAAGGAATCCACCATTCTACCCAGCAATGGTATTTTTTAAAATATTTTGCATTTTCCTAAAGGATAGAAAACAATGTGCTATCCGGATTGTCCTTTGTGGCCCAGCAGTTGTTCACATATGATATTTTCTACAACTGCTGCATAAAGAATGTGTTTTGGCATACAAACAACAATTTGGAGGGCTTTTTGTTGATAAACGCAAACAGGCAAACTCATTTCAGTTCCACTAGAAACCCAGGAGGGGATTTTTTTTTTTTTTGCCAAATGAGAGAAAAGATGCCAACTTTTGAATTAGGAAGTATTTCCAAGTGTTTATGTTGGGAAAATAGAAGAGAAAGAATGTTTCACTTATGTGAATTTTTATCTACCAAACATTGGTTAAAGCCTTGGGAAAATGCTACTAAATTTTGATAATGTGTAATAACCTGTATTTTGTATTGCCTGTTACTATTTTCAAGCATGTATTTCATTGTTTCCCTCCACAACAATTTTGTGCTAGGTAGAGCTGAGATTATAGTCTACAATTTTACAAAAGA
>NW_006921764.1:4466577-4474382 GCF_000298275.1 Orycteropus afer afer | reverse complement strand
GGGCCTTTGTCAAAGATCAGCTGACTATAGGTCAATGGATCTATATCTGGGTTCTCAATTCTATTCCATTGGTCATTGATTTCTTGACTGCTGCTTACATGGGTGTTGATTGTAGATCCAAGTAAAATGAAACCCTTGACAACTTCAGTCTTTTCTCTGTTTATCATGGTGTTGCTGCTTGGTCCAGTTGTGAGGATTTTTGTTTTCTTTATGTGGAGGTATAATCCATACTGAAGGCTGTAGTCTTTTATTTTTATCAATAAGTACTTCAAGTGTTATTTACTTTCAGCAAGCAAAGTTGTGTCATCTGCAATATCATCAGTGGGTTGCCATCTAGTCCTGTTACCTCGTTCTTTTTCATGTAGTCCAGTTTCTTATATTATTTGCTCAGTGTACAGATTAAATAAGTATGATGAAAGGATACAACCCTGACACACACCTTTCCTCATTTTATACCATGCAGTATCCTCTTATTCTGTTTGAACAATTACCTCTTGGTCTATGTACAGATTCCTCATGAGCACAATTAAGTGTTCTGGAATTCCTGTTCTTCTTAATGTTATCCATAATTTGTTATGATCCACACAGTTGAATGCCTTTGCTTAGTCAATGAAACAAAAGTAACATCTTTCATTAACATAAGATTCTCTTAAAGAGCCAGATGTGCTCTTTGGCCATTTACCTGTAGACATTGTGTAGGAGGTATATCAGTTATTTACTGCCACAATAATGGCTCCTAACATGCTACCCAAAACTTAGTGATTTGAAAACATAATAATGTATTATTTCTCATTCATACATGATCTAGGCTGGGTTCAGCAAGGTACCTCTGCTTTAGGCTTTGATGGCTGGGGTGGCATTCAACTGTGTGGATCATAACAAATTATGGATAACATTGTGAAGAATGGGAATTCCAGAACACTTAACTGTGTTCATGCAAAACTTGTATATAGACCAAGGATCAGTTGTTCAAACAGAATAAGGGGATACTGTATGATTTAAAATCAGCAGAGGTGTGTGTGAGGGTTGTAGCTTTTCACCATACTTATTCAGTCTGTATGCTGAGCAAATAATCAAAGAAGCTGAACTATGTGAAGAAGAATGCTGCATCAGGTTTGGAGGAAGACTTATTAACAACTTGTGATATACAGATGATACAGCCTTGCTTGCTAAAAGTGAAGAGGACTTGAAGCACTTACTGATGAAGATCATATAGCCTTCAGTATGGATTACATCTCAGCAAAAATCCTCACAACCAGACTAATAAGCAGAATCATGATAAATGGAGAAGAGATTGAAGTTGTCAAGGATGTCATTTTACTTGGATCCACCATCTACACCCATGGAAGCAGCAATTGAGAAATCAAATGACATACTGCATTTGGCAAATCTACTGCAAAAGACCTTTTGAAGCGTTAAAAAGCAAAGATATTGCTTCGTGGATTTAGGTGTACCTGAACCAAGCCATGGTATTTTTAGTCATGTACACATGCAGAAGCTGTACAGTGAGTAAGAAGATGAAAGAAGGATTGACATCTTTGAATTATGGCTTTGGTGAAGAGCATTTACTATACTTTGGACTACCAGAAGAATGAACAAATCTGTCTTGGAAGAAGTACAGCCAGAATGCACCTTAGCAAGGATGGTTAGACTTTGTCTTAATGTGCTTTGGACATGTTATTAGGAAGGATCAGTCCCTGGCGAAGGACATCAAGCTTGGTAGAGGGTCAGCGAAGAAGAAGACCCTCAGGGAGATGAACTGACACAGTGGCTGCAACAGTGGGCTCAAATATAGTAATGATTTTGAGGATGGTGCAGGACTGAGCAGTGTTTCATTCTGTTGTCCGTAGGGTTGCTGCGAGTTGAAACCAACTTGACGGCACCTTACAACACAACAACTAGTTGCTAGGATTTGTTCCCATCATGTTTGGTTCTGCCTTTTGGGTTCTTGGTCCCACCCTCTGAATCATTATTCCTTTTCTGTAAGAAATGGCCTAAGTTTACAGTTGGATAGCTTTTTCATCTGTTTCTTACATTAGTTTGAATGTTCAGAGGCCTCTTTTCCTTTTGTTTTCAATTCATTTTCATTTCATTTTAAGCAGACTGTGCTTTTGTTAAACAATTCCTTTAAAAGCTCTGTGGACTTTCTGTGGATGTTATTGGAGTTTATTCCATGAGACAGAAGTCACAACCGTAAATCTCTTCAAGCCAGGTCCATGTTTATCTTGAGAAATCTTTGAGGCTGCTGAGAGACCTGGCCATTGTCACATGTTTTAGACTTTTTGTAGCACTTGTTACACTAAAATTCTGTTCTGTTTTGTAAAAATAGCATGGCAGGGGCATCTTATCTCTTCTAACTTCACAAGGGTAAAGGAGACTCAAGATCAACAGCCCAAGGCTGATTCCTATGAGGTGGAAATCTGACATACCTTCCCTTTCCAGCCTTTTTACCAGTTCTGATTCTAGCAGTCTCTCCCACAACACTTTCTATTTCTCTCCTGGGTTTGATAATTTGTTACATTGGCCACACAGAACTCACAAACCATACTTATGATTATGGGGTTTGTTAGGGGAGTTGTTGTTGTTGTTATTTGCTGTCCAGTCAGACCTGACTCATAGTGACCCCTCCTTGGGTTTCCGAGTATCACTACGGAAGTAGATTGCCCCATCTTCCTTCCAAGGAGTGGCTGTTGGGTTTGAACCGCCAGCCTTCTGGTTAGCATTCAAGTGCTGTAAGCACTACACTATCAGAGCTCCTGTTAGGGGAGTAATAGATTACAATTCAGTATTGAATACAACTCAGGATACAGTTTTTTGGTCAGGACAGCTTCTTGGCCCTGCCCACAGGCAGGCCTCTCCCTGGCCCTTGACCTGTCAGCCATAGGCCTATTGGGACAGCCTGGCCTCTGTCCTCCTCTGGCAAGGGTTATAAAACTCTTCAGCTCCACTGAGAAGTGACCAGAGACACCCTGCTCCACCGGTAGACCTTTGCCTGAAGGTGCTCAGCCCTCTAGCTCTGTCAGTTGGCAAGCCTGGCTCTGTTGACAAGTGCCCGGAGGCACCCCACTCCACCAGGAAAGCTTCTGCCTGAAGGGAACCACACCGTCTCCTGTTCATCTCCTAGTTCTGCTGTATCTGTTGTTACCATTTCTCTTCTGCTGCCTCTTGCCGTCTCTCACTGTTTCTGGGTCTAGGGTATAGGAAGTACCCAGCTCAGGGATCCCAAGTGCAAAGAATGCACTCCGCTCTCATTTCTTCTTTTTGCTTATATAGCCAGATCCCTTATTCTCTGCTAGCTTCTCTTTACCTCTTATAAGATAAATGGTGTGACTCAAGAAGGGGCATGACTTTAATAAGGTGGTAAAGGGTGATGTCTTGAATAAAAGTGGTAAGGGCGGTGAATGGAGTAAATGTGGTGACTTGAGTCACATTCTCTAGTAAGATATTGGCTCAAGATACAGCCTACCCTAAGCCTGCCTCCCTAGCATAACAAACAAGTCACTCCCAATGAGACCATAACCACAGGCATGTTGTTGTTGTTGTTGTTGTTATGTGCCATCGAGTCAGCCCTGACTCATAGCGACCCCTCCTTGGGTTTCCGAGGCAGTATCACTACGGAAGTAGGATTGCCCAACCTTCCTTCCGAGGAGTGGCTGGTGGGTTTGAACCGCCAGCCTTCTGGTTAGCAGTCAAGTGCCTTAGCCACTACGCTACCAGAGCTCCCAACCACAGGCATAGAGGCTAAGATTTACAACATATCACAAAATGGAGAACAATTACATCATAACATAACTACCAAACCACTGAAAATCATGTCCCAGCCAAATTGACACATACCCTTAGTCATCACAGGTTCCATACACCTTATTAGTGTTAGCAACAAGCTGTCCAACCCCCTTGGTGGACCAGAAGCACCTTATTTACACAGTCCCACCCAAATCATTGTTTGGTAATCGCGGAGACTACAGCTGGAAGGGCCATTTTAAGTAATTAATTGCAGCACAGGTTACTGTGCTGCCTGCCCAAAATCCTAGAACTTACTGGTTTAAATTAATATTTTATTTTGTTTACAATTTTGTGGGTTAGTTTGTTGGGAAGGAATAGGCCATCCTTCTCTTGGGGGTCTCTTAGGTGGTTGAAATCAGATGTTAACTGTGGCTATGGTCATCTGAAGGCTTCACTGGTTGGTTGACCAAGATGGCTTACTTGTATGGCCGACAGTTGATGCTGTCAGCTGGGCACTCATCTTTTGACTAGAGGGCTTACGTGTGGCCAGTCCAACACGGCAATCTCAGAATAGTTGCATTTCTTATATGGCAGCTGGTTTTCCAGAGTGAATGTCTTAAGAGACCCCCAGACAGAAGCTGAATGGCTTTTTCTGACCTAGCCTCAGAAGTTACAGAAATTTCCACCTCTGCAGCATTCTCTTGGTTATAAGCAACCTACTAAGGTTGACCCAGATTCATGGGGAGGGCACATAGATGCCACCTGTCAATGAGAGTCTCAAAAAAAAAATTTAAAGGTATGTTTTAAAACCACCACAGTTACCATAATCATAACTTACAGTTATTGAATGATAAGATATCAGTATTTTGCTAAGCACTTTATATAAATTACTTCATTTTCTCCTTAGTACAATTTCATGAATTTTTTACTATTTTGTACTTATTTTTTAGCTAAGGAAGTAAACTTTGGAGAGGTTTAATAACTTGCCCAGGATCACACAGCTAGTAAATTATGAGAGTCCAGACTCACACCCACTTCTCTCTAACCCAAGTCCATGGACTATTGCTAAACTGTCAACTTATTATAAGAAAATGGAACTATGTCTGAGATAGTCCATTCCTGGAAGCAGGAAGACTAGTAAGGAAGCTATTCCTGTAGTCATGTACTTGTTTAATCTTGTTTTCATGCAAGGTAAGTAGTAGTAGAGCAGAAAAGTAGGAGAGGAATGGGGAATGTTTTAGTAAATTCTGGCACGTAAAATATAAAATTTTCAGGTAAGATAGAATTTCTTTGGGTCTGTTGTTGGTTAAAATTACTAACTATCATCACTCTTCATCATTTGTGATCTACTACAATGTCTTACTTTGTTTTATTTAGGGAGTTATGCAAATCCCTAGGTCTGCAGTATAGCGAGTATATACTCTTGGCAATTTAAAGGCAGAATAAAAGTTACTAGGCTTTCTCAGTTCTCTGTCAAAGTCAGATTTTTCAGCTGTTTATTAAGCTTAAGAGATTTGAGATGTGGATTCTCTGTCAGTTGGCAAACGACAGCCCATGGGCCAAATCCAGCCTGCCACTTGCTTTTGATAAATACAGTTTTATTGGAACACAGCCATAGCCGTTTGTTTGCTTTTGTACCATGGAGTTGAATAGTTGCAGCAGAGACTGTATGGCCTGCAAAAGCTAAAATGTTTACTATTGGCTTTTTGCAGAAAAAGTTTGTCAATCCTTGTTCTTTATAGTAAGAGACCTGTTTAAGTCATTCTGTTTAATATGTGAGATGCTTAATGTAGGTCAAGGCACAGTCATGAGGCAGACTATCCACACCTGTTATGGCCTGTCTTAGTAGTAGAGATCAGTTATTAGGGCAATATTCAGTGAATATCACAGGTCTGTAAAAGCAGGGGCCAGAGACTTCTTGAGTGATACCAGCAGATATGATAGAGCAAACATTTTAGGATGAGACGCGTTATTCTATCTTGTTTTGTGCTATGAGCTAGTTGTTTGTAAGTTTGATTCACCAGGTAGATTAACTAGAAGTAGCAGGTAAGAGGCCAATATATGAATCTTGCCCCTGAGCAGGCAAGAACAGAAGTCTGTAGGGTGATTTTACTACTTTGGTTTTTTTTTGCTGAAAGCCTTAGACATTGTTTTGGCTTCTACATGCTTGTTTTTAACTGTTACATTTAATGCCTCCTTGTATCCCAAGGATATATTGGTTTGCATTACTGTGCATTTCATTTATTCTCACATCCTATTTGGGACATTTTTGTTTGGGCCATAGACTGACCCAGATGTTCACAATTAGGGCACTCTCAGAGCTGCCCAGAGGCACTGTGGGAACATAGATCCAGTTATGCTTTGCACACTCACCCCTGGGCATGTCTTCAAGCTTGGAATAAAAATGTATCTTCTCTCCAATTCTTTTGCTATTATTTTTTGCAGTTTTGGAAATGTGCTGCATTTACTAATGTTACAGAAAGATTTTCTCATGCAACCATGAATATTTTATCTACCTAAATTGGCAATGAAAGTACATCTTAACTGTTAATGAATTGCAAAAAGCCTTTTTTATTGTCTGTAATTAAAGGAAATGAAAATAACTCTCTCTTAAATATGCAGTACATGTTAATTTTATTAGCTGCCCATTTGGAAATAGGTTATTGATTCACTTTTCTTATATCTAGAAAAATGAAGTTTCGTGGTGAATCTCCTTTGTAAACGTTACTCTGGGTGTGTATTTCATCACACATTCTTTGTTTTACAACAAATAACTAAATGACTTTTTTTTTTTTTTAAATGACCATTAAATAAGTACCATGACAGTTGAACAGTTTTTCTGTTTCTCACTGTTGAATAATAAAATAATAAATCTTGTTAATTATTTATTTTTAGTTACATTTATGATCCTGATGAAATTGTGTAATGCATCCCTTCTATTCTTTGTGTGAAAACATTTGTGCTATAATGAGCCTGTGGTGTTGGAACTTCGGGAAGAATGATGGTAAGAACTTTCAGATGGTATGTAGGTTCACTCTTGTTTGCTTATAACAAATGCATGTCCCCAAACGGGCTAATTGTTAAGAAAAAGTGGTTTCAGATGTGAAAGAAAATAGCTGTATTTTATAGCAGGTATATATTTTTACTTTCTTTGGGTGAATGGGAATGACAGTTTTTGTCTATACCTCAAGCTTGACTTCTCTGTGACCTCCCTGCTGGCTTTTCAAATCTATTCCTATCCGGTAGGCCTGGTGGCTTCTTTGGATTGTTTACTTTGGAAATGAAGCTGCTTGCTCTCTGAAAATGTACAAGGTGAGAACGAGCAATGGCTATCTAGTTTTTGTTCTGCTAAGCAGGCAGCTATGAACTATGAGAATGAACTCGATGGCAGTGAGTGAGCAGCAGGAGGCAGCCTGTCTACCCTGGCAATGTTGGCAACAAATTGGAGCCTGAGTCTTACAGTAGAGCATGACTGGTTTTCTCTGTGTGTAGTTTGGGGATTTCATTGCCAGTGGTGACCTGATATTTAGAGTACTTGAATTTGCCTCGTGGAATTTTAGCAACTTGAATAACATAAGAAGGAAGGTGTATTAGTTATTGATCATTGTGTAGCAGTATAATGGTAAACTTAGTGTCTTGAAGCTACCTTCATTTATTGTCTGAGTTTCTAGGTTCAAGAGTCTGGGCATGGCATAGCTGAGTTCTCCTCTTAAGGTCTCACAAAGGTTTTTTGGTCAGATCCATGTTTTCATTTGAGCCTTGACTAAGGAAGGAGCC
The DNA here is from genome assembly GCF_000298275.1 of Orycteropus afer afer. Classification (NCBI taxonomy): domain Eukaryota; kingdom Metazoa; phylum Chordata; class Mammalia; order Tubulidentata; family Orycteropodidae; genus Orycteropus; species Orycteropus afer. The sequence goes on along the minus strand of NW_006921764.1, from coordinate 4,466,879 downwards.
AGTGACATCACTAGGGTTGTATCACCCAGTGTGGTAACTCATGGTATCACCACCCCTCCCCATGGACCTTCTCCCATACCAGACTTTGCAGAATCCTTGGTAATATTTGTTACCAATTTTAATCATAAAACAGTATGTGATCAATATAGTTGTAAATAGCTTAAATGTAATATTCCTTGTTGTTGTTTGCCATCGAGTTGGCCCCGACTCATAGCGACCCCTCCTTGGGTTTCCGAGGCAGTATCACTACGGAAGTAGAATTGCCCAACCTTCCTTCTGAGGAGTGGCTGGTGGGTTTGAAC
>NW_006921764.1:4454922-4466477 GCF_000298275.1 Orycteropus afer afer | reverse complement strand
ATTGCCCAACCTTCCTTCTGAGGAGTGGCTGGTGGGTTTGAACCGCCAGCCTTCTGGTGAGCAGTCAAGTGCCTTAGGCACTATGCTACCAGAGCAGTATGTGAATACTAACAACAAAATTGTTTTGTAAAATCTTTCTACATTGAGTCACAGCATTATTAGTTACAACATTACTAGCAACTGAGTGAAAACTTTTTTTAATTTTTTCTTTAAATTACTACTTTTCCTTTAATTACTACTTTGTTCTTAAAAAAGTTACTGACATAGGTTCACAAACACTACTTAGCGCTGTATTGTAGACAAAACACCAGAACATTTGACAGAATCAGTGACTATAAAAACACCGGCAGCAACAACAACAGCACATGCTTGTAGTGTGTTCAGATGAAACCACACGATCCAAAGCATCATTGTAGTTGGTAATAATGAGAGCTCTGACTGGAGCGCATTAGAAGGTTCAAAAAGTAAATGAACGTAGTTTTAGCTTTGTAGGTATAATGAGACATGTAAGCTGGGCTTACAAAAAAATGTTTGTGGTGAGTCACTGTCCCAGACTTTTCTAGACAGTCATTGGTGTCACTCCCTCTAACAGTGTCACCCAGTGCGGTCTGCACCCCTGGCCCTTCCCAGTGCACCACTGGAAGGAACTACTTCCAAGCTCATTTAGGTTATTGGCAGAACTCAGTCCCTTGAAGTTGTAGGACTAACGATTTTAGTTTCATGCTGTTTGTCAGACAAGGGCCATTTTTGGCTCTTAGAAGACTAGCAGTTTGTTGCCATGTGGCATTCCCCACTATGGCCACTTGCTTTCTTAAAGCCAGCAAGTGGGGAGAGTCTCCATCAAGATAGCTTATATACCATAATCACATCATCACATACTGATAGTCACGTACATCCTGTCATCTCTGCCATATTCTGTTGGTTTGAAATAAGTCACAGGTCCTGCTCACAATGAAGAAGAGAGCATCACATGAGGGTGTGGACATAGTCCTAGGAATCACCTTGAATCGTCTCCCACAGAAGGGAAAGGAGAATTGGGTTAATTTGGCACTCAGGGTTTGCTTTGCATTTACTATAAATAACCTGAGGCCTGGATTCTTGCTTGATTCATCCTGTAGCCTCCGTTCCCCTCCATTGCCCACCTACTAGAGAGTGTTTTATGCTTAGTAAATATTCACTTGGTATTTGTAGGCTTAATTAATTAGTATGTTATAAAAATACTATCAAAGACAGCTAAAATGATTATAATTGACCTAATAGTCTGCTTTTTTGCAAGTTGAAAGTCAATATTTATGAATCAAGGCAATTAAAATTTTAATTATTACGAGTAGTATCTGTTTTATCATCTCTACCATCAAACTGATTTTTAATTATTTAACTTTTTGAGGAACTGCCAAACTATTTTTCACAGCACCTGTACAATTTTACAATCCCATCAGCAATTAACAAGTGTTCCAGTTTCTCTCCATTCTCTCCATAACCTTTTGTTTTCCATCATAGATATCTTAATGGGGATGAAGCCATAGCTCATTGTGGTTTTGTTTTATATCTCCCTAAAGATCGGGCCATCTACTTCCGTAGTGATACTGCCTCGGAAACCCAAGGAGGGGTCACTATGAGTCGGGTCCGATTCGATGGTACATAACAACAACAACAACAAATGACTTTTGAGGGAGCCTTGGTGGTGCAGTGGTTAAGCACCCGGCTGCTAATCTAAAGGTCAGTGGTTCAAACTCACCAGCTTCTCAGTGGAAGAAAGATGTGGCAATCTGCTTTCTTAAAGATTACAGCCTTGGAAATCCTGTGGAGCAGCTCTACTCCGTCCTGTAGGGTCGCTATGAGTTGGAATCAACTCAGTGGCATGCGAATGTTGTTTATGGTCTTTTCACGTGCTTGTTGGCCATTGCAGCACTACTAACAAAGTCAAAAACTACTGAGTTGGTTCTGACTCACAGTGACCCTAAGTATAACAAAACAAAATGTTGCCTGTTCCTGTGCTGTTCTCTCAGTTGTTGCTGTGTTTGGGCCCATTGTGACAGCCACCATGTGAGTCCATCTGGATGAGGATCTTTGTCTTTTTTGCTTACCCTCTATTTTAGCAAAAATGATGTCCTTCTCAGGGACTGGTCCCACTTGATAAAATGTCCAAAGTACCTGAGACAAAGTCTCACCATCTTTTTTCTAAGGAGCATTTGCTGTGCTTCTTCCAAGACAGATTTGTTCATTCTTATGGCAATCTGTGGTCTATTCAGTATTCTTCACCAACACCATAATTTGGAGGCATTAATTCTTCTTTGTCATTCATTTTCTAGCTTTTACACATATATGAGGCGATTGAAAATACCAGGGCTTGGGCCACAAGCACCTTAGTCCTCAAAGTGACATCTTTGCTTTAAAGTGGTCTTTAAAGTGGTCTTCTGTGGCAGAGTTGACTAATATAATAATATATCAGTTGATTTCTTGATTGTGGCTTCCATATGCATTGATTGTGGATTCAAATAAAATGAAATCCTTGACAACTTCAATACTTTGTCTGTTTATTATAACATTGCTTGTTTGTGCAGTTATAAGGATTTTTGCTTTCTTTATGTTGATGTGTAATCTGTACTTAAGGCTGTAATCTCTGATCTTCATCAGTAAGTACCTCAAGTGCTCTTTACTTTCAGCAAGCAAGGTGGAAAAAACCTCAATGTTCATTAACAGATGAATGGATAATTAAAATGTAATACATAATACAGTGGAATAGTACTCTGCAATAAACAGAAATGCAGTCGTCATACCTCCTGCAACATTAATGGGTCTGAGTTAAATTAAGTGGTTCACAAAAGGACAAATATTGTATGATTCTACTTATGTGAAATATCTAGACTAGGCAAATATAAGAGACCAAAATTTATTAGTGACTATTGTAGTGGGAGAGACAGGGAAAAGAGTGGTTGCTTAAGGGAGACTGAGTTTCTTTTGAGGGTGATAGAAAAATTTAGAAAAGGGTAATGGTGATAGTTGCATGTGATGAATGTAAGTAATGCCACTGAATTATACATGTTTTGTTATATACACTTACTACAATTAAAAGAAGGCCAGTAATAGAGGGCAAAGTGTGCAGCAAAGACTCTAGGTCTTTGTGGAGTTGAGGGGGTGGGGATCTTAACAAGTTCAATATTAATGTAACAGTAATAGACAAACCAGCTAGGAATACAACAATCAGAGGTAGGAATGGTTCATTTTGAACATAAGACTGTGAAGGAGAGGTAAATATTCCTGGTGCGTAAAATAGGCTTTGTCATAAATAACCAATAGTCAAAGAATAGACAGTTGCTAAGCATGGGGAGATCCTTGCTCACAACTGTTATTATGCTTATTTTATAAGCAACATCATCTTTGGGGACAAAGTCATAGGAAGGAAAACTAACTGAACTTTGTGATAGCTTTGGTGAAATTTGATTCTTGTTTTCTATTACTACTTGTGGTAGGCTGAATTCTAAGGTGGTCCCCAAGATTTGCATTCCTTGGTATATACGTCCTGTATTATCCACTTACCCTTGAGTGCAGAACCTATGGATATGATGAGTTAGCATTCCTATGTTTACATTGCTAGTTGAGTTTCTAGAGAGGCCTGATCTAATCAGGTAGACCCTTAAAAGATACTGGATCTTTCCTGAGGTTAGAGAGATTCAAAGCTTGGAGGCATGAAAGGGCCTCAGGAGGGAGTCACATAGCTTAGATCTGTGGGTGGTATTAAGAGCAGAAGAGTGGCCCCTGGCAGACAGTATGAGAATGGGGCCTTCTGTCCTACAAGTGTAAGAAACTAAATTCTGCCAACAAGCAGTGCTGGAAGAAAAGCTCAAGCAATTGACACAACCATAGCCTTGACTGACAATTTGATTTCAGCTTGGTGGGCCCCTGAGCAGAGCACCAGCTAACCCTTACCCAGACTTCTGATGACAGAATCTGTGACGTGATAAATTTGTCTTTTTTGAAGCTGCTGAAGGAGGCTTGTTGGTGCAGTGGTTAATCGCTCAGCTGCTAACTGAAAGGTCTTCAGTTTGAACCCGCCAGCTGCTCAGCAGGAGAAAGATGTGGCAGTCTGCTTCCACAAAGATTACAACCTTGAAAACCCTATAGGGCCATTCTACTCTGTCATACAGAGTCACTATGAGTCAAAATTCACTTAATGGCAGTGGGTTAAACTGTTAAAACCCACTGCCATTGAGTAGATTCCAACACATAGCAACCTTATAGGACAGAGTAGAACTGCCCCATAGGGTTCTAGGGTTGTAAATGTTTAGGGAGGCAGACTGCCTCCTCTTTCTCCTGTGGAGTGGCTGGTCAGTTGGAACCACCGACCTTTTGGTTAGCCCCTGAATGCCTTAACTACTGTACCACCAGAGCTCCTTTTAAATTGCAAGTTCGTGGTAATTTGTTCCACAATCATAGAAAATGAATACATACCTTATGTGTGGCTTAATCTTCATTAACACTTTCCCAAACATGTCCCATCCCTTTCCAACTTTATGTCTATACTTACCATATTCCCTGGAATGGCTTTTGTCATTTATCTATTCAACCCATTGTTACAGGAGCTCTGGGATGGCTTTTGTTATTTATCTATTCAACCCATTGTTACAGGAGCTCTGGGATATAGTGGTTAGAGCATTTGACTGTTAACCAGAAGGCCAGTGGTTCGAACCCACCAGCCACTCTGTGAGAAGGATGAGGCAGTCTGCTTCTGTAATGATTTACAGCCTTGGAAACCCAATTGGATCTTTGTGACCCGGAATCGACTTTATGGTGAGGTCCATCTCTTCTTCTGCTGCTTCCTAGTTGATACTTCTATGTGCATTGATGAATGGGATTGCTCTAGCCTCTCAACCCTCAGTGCTCTTTGTATCTCTTTCATGTAATTTATGTATTTTCCTTATATAAGAATTATTTGTATAATATGCATTTTATTTTAAATTGATTTGAATAGGTAAAAGGAAACCAAACCAGTTGCCTTTGTTGATGCCAACTCTAGGCAACCCCATGTGTATCACAGTTGAATTGGGCTCCACAGAGTTTTCAGATGGCTGATATTTTGAGAACAGATTGCCAGGCCTTTCTTTCGAGGAGACTCTGCATGGATTTTAACCTTTCAGTTAATAGCTGAGAAATGAACTGTGTGCACTACCCAGGGACTCCTTGAATGGGTAATATAGGCATTCAAATATTCCATCATTAGGAAAGGGTGTATAATGAAAGATAAGCATTCTCCAATCATCCAGCCCTCCAGCCCAGAGGAAACGATTCTTTTCAGTTTTCTGTCCTTCTGTAGGGTTTTATGTGCAAACAAGCATGTATGTATTTACTCCTCCATACTTTATCTATTGGAGCCCTGGTGGTTGGTGCACTGGTTAAGCACTGGTGCTGCTAACTAAATGTTCAGCAGTGTAAACCCACCAGTTTCTATGCTGGAGAAAGGTGTAGCAGTTTGTTTCTGTAAAGATTTATAGCCTTGGAAAGCCTATGGGATGGTTTTACTCTGCCCTGTAGGGTTACTCTGAGTTCAAGTCCACTCGATAGGAATGGGTTTTGTCTTTATATACAAAACTAAGATGGTGTTTATCATCTTCTTATTTATGGTAATGTATATGAAGAATCCATGCCTCTTTTCTATTTGCATTTGTCTCCTGTGGTACCTAAGTATTTAAGACCTGCTGAATTTAATCTTTTCCACTAAACCTTTTATTGATGTTACTTATTTGAATTCTAATCTCATTTTGGCAGACACTGTGATTAAAATGCTTTTCTTAATACAGACTCGCAACTTTCAGAAAACTTCACTGTTGATGAGTGGATGCTATATATCATAAAATACTAAAAGGTACAAGACATGTTTACTGGATTTGAACTATATGGACAAAATATTTCTAAATTGAATATTACTATCAGCAGGTATGCTGTGGTAGGTAGTTAAAGTTATGTGTCAACTTGGCTGGGCCCGTTTTTCAGTGGCTGGGCAGCTGGATGTAGTATTCTCCATGATGAGACTGGTAATCAACTCTGGTGGATCCTACTGTGAACAGCTGAGTAGCTGTCTTGGGGATGTGGTTTGCTTCCAGTATATAAGAACCAGCTTTGAGGAAGGACTTGAGCTTTTGGCATATCTGGATCCTGCACTTGGCTGAGTCTTCATCTCAATGGCCTGCCATGTTGTTTGGTGATCTTAGGACTGTTAATGGACTTGAATTAGTGGCCTGCCATGTTGCTTGATAATTTTGGGACTGTGCCATTTTATTTGTTGACCGTGGGTTTGTCAGCCTCAGCAGTCAGTAGCTGTCTGAGTTAAGAGAAGCCTCCACAAAGAAGAGTCCAAACAAAACAAAACAAAACAAAACAAAAAAACCAAGGCATTTGGAAGCAATCAGCCCTAGGACATGATGGCCCTAGGGACTAGAAGAACCAGATGGTGCCTGGCTACCAATGCCAACCACTCAGGAGAGGATCAAATCTGGAGATCCTGGTTAGAGTGGGAGGATAGACATGGAACAAAATTGAAAAACTCAATAATGACCAGAATTACTGGTTGGATGGAGTCTAGTGAGATCCCCAACACTATGGCCCTGGGATGCATTCTGGGCCTGGATTAAAACTCAGTGCCAGGGGCTGGCTCTCAGCCCAATAGTTAACAGGATGTACAAACAGACCACTCAACCCAGTGTGATGTACCCACATACTCTATGGAAATACATCCCTTAGAGCAATAGACCATGGGGCACCAGAGGGGCAACATTCACCTGGAGGAAATGCAGGACACACAGGAGTGCCTAACTACGAGGGGCTCAGGGGGAGGGTTACTGGGCAGGGAGGGGAGCAGACTGGGTTAAGCTTGGGCATGGTAAATGGGGAGTGAAACTAAATGGACATGTAACGTTGAATGTAAAACAAACTCTTAAAATTAAAAAAAAAAAAAGAAGAAGCAGCAGCCTCCAGCTTCAGTGGGCCAGGTGTAAGAAGCAGAGCTAAAGTCCAAGCTTGAGGGGCTTTCACCCAGACCCTAGAGCCTGGCACTTTGAACTCAGACTTCTACCCTCCAAAACTGTAAGAGACTAAATCCCTGTTTGTTGGAGCTGTCCGCCTGTGGTATTTCTATTAAAGTGGCACTGGAGAACCAAAACATATGCCTCTCTGTCTTCTCTGGTATTCCTCTACTACTCTCTTGGCAGGATGGTTATTGTCTGAGGGTCTTTATGAGGATAGGATTGGGAGCATTGCAGTAGGGTAAGAGTTTTTCACATTTTTGAGAATTTTTGAAAATATACTTCTTTAAGCTAAATCTGAAATATTTCATTCATTATTTTCTCCCATGATGCTGTTGGGCAGATTAAATGCATAACATTTCCTGCAATTCTATGAAACTAAAACAATAGAAACCTTCACCTTATTGATCTGAGTATGATTCTTGGGCCTGAGATTTTTGTAAAGGTTTTACTAACTTATTTACCTCTCAGCAACTAGTCATTTTAATTGCCTTATTAACATGAGTCTGTTGTTTACATCCAGCTTTGTTTTTTCTCTCAGGCATTCTGGGTTGATCAGATTCCATTTTCTTAATGGGCAGTGCTGTTAACTGGTACATTCTAGTTGACCCCTCCTGAGAATTTGTGTTTCCACCCCAAATATGCTGAATCAGAATCTGTATTTTAACAGGATCCGCATGTGATTCATATGTATTTATAAGAGTCACCTGGGAGAGCTTGTTAAACTCTCCCTTCTGATGCAGTACAGTGGGGGTGAAAATGCAGATTCTCAGCAGAGGTCAAACAAGAATGCACCAGTTGGAAGCCTTGCTAATAGATGAAATTAGAATGAATGGGGGAAAAAAGGTCCCTCCACTAGTGATCCTGAGAGGATAAAAATCCCTTGTGACTAAATTCCTTCCAAGTTTGAAGTGTATGTTTTTGTTTGCTGCTGCTTCTCTCTTTTTATTTTCTGTTTATTCACAGTTGCACTACTTAGCACATCATCTAGGGAAACATATAGGGGCAGTGTGAGTAGAGAAATCGGTCATTAAAACCATTTGCCAGCAACTGTATAAATAGTATATGGTTGGAGGCTTTGAATTTAACTGGATATGAGTATCTAAGACTTTGTGTTTATCTCTGAATTTCAGTAATCCAGCTTACCATGTTCCCTATTTTTTAGGATAACTTTGATCTTATTAAAGAGAAAATTCAGGATGAATTAATTTTTCATATAACCTGTGTATAAATAACTACTTCATAATTAAATGTTTTTGTTGCAAATACCTTTTCTCAACAACATAAACAGTGGCTATACACATGGACCTTGCCAGATGGAATACACAGGAATCAGATTGACTATGTCTGTGAAAGAGGTGATAGAGAAGCTATTATCAGTCAAAACAAGGCCGAGAGCTGACTGTGGGACAGACGATCAACTGCTCATACGCAAGTTCTTGTTGAAGCTGAAGAAAAATCAAAACAAGTCCCCAAGAACCAAAATATGACCTTGATTATATCCCTCCTGAATTTAGAGATCATCTGAAGAATAGATTTGAGACGCTGAACACCAGTGATGGAAAACCAGATGAGTTGTGGGGTGACATCGAGAACATCATACATGAAGAAAACAAAAGATCCTTAAAAAGACAGGAAAGGAAGAAAAGACCAAAATGGATGTCAGAAGAGACTCTGAAACTTGCTCTTGAATGGAGAGTAGTTAAAGCAAATGGAAGAAATGACAATATGAAAGAGCTGAACAGAAGATTTCAAAGAGCAACTCAAGAGGACATAGTAAAGTATTATAATGAAATGTGCAAAGACCTGGAGTTAGAAAATCAAAAGGGAAGAAAATGCTTGGCATTTCTCATTCTGAAAGAAGTGAAGAAAAAAATCAAGATTTGAGTTGCAATATTGAAGGACTCTATGGGCAAAATATCGAATGATGCTGGAAGCACCAAAAGAAGATGGAAGGAATACACAGAGTCACTATAACAAAACTAATTGGTTGATGTTCAGTTATGTCAGGAGGTAGTGTATGATCAAGAACCAGTGGTGTTGAAGGAAGATGCCTAAGCTGACTGAAGGAATTTGTGAAAACAAAAACCTCCCCTTCACTGCCATCAAGTCGGACCCGACTCATAGCGACCCCTCCTTGAGTTTCTGAGGAAGTATCACTTGGAAGTAGATTGTCCAGTCTTCTTCTGAGGAGTGGCTGGTGGGTTTGAACAGTCAAATGTCTTAGGCACTATGCCACCAGAGGCTCTGGGAATTGACAGAATGCCCATTGAGGTGTTTCAACAAACAGATGGCACGCTGGAGGTGCTTACTGTTTTATGCCAAGAAATTTGGGAGACAGCTACCTGGCCAACTGACTGCAAGAGATCACAATATTTGTGCCCATTCCAAAGAAAGATGATCTAACAGAATGTGGAAATTATCAAATGGTATCATTAATATCACACACAAGTAAAATTTTGCTGAAGATAATTCAAAAGTGATTGCAGTATATTGACAAAAAACAAATGCACTGCTGTTGAGTTGGATCTGATTCATAGCAACCCCTTCTTGGGTTTTTGAGACAGTATTACTATGGAAATAGATTGCCCAACCTTCCTTTCAAGGAGTGGCTGTTGGGTTTGAACTTCTAGCCTTCTGGTTAGCAGTCAAATGTCTTAAGCACTATGCTATCAGACCTCTTATATATATTGATAATATATATATTGACAGGAAAATGATAGAAATTCAAGCTAGATTCAGAAGAGAACATGGAACAAAAGATATCATTTTTTATATCAGATGGATCTTGGCTGAAAGCAAAGAATATCAGAAAGATGTTTACCTGTGTTTATTGAGTATACAAAGGCATATGACTGTGTGGATCATAACAAATTATGGATAACATTGAGAAGAATTGGAATTCCAGAACACTTAATGGTGCTTATGAGGAACTTATACATAGACCAGGAGGCTATCATTTGAATAGCACAAGGGGATACTGCATCGTTTAAAATCAGGAAGGGTGTGCATGAGGGTTGTGTCCTCACCATAATTATCCAATCTGTATGCTGAGCAAATAATCCAAGAAACTGGACTGAATGAAGAAGAACACGGCTTGAAAATTGGAGGAGGACTCATTAACAACCTGTGACATGCAGGTGACACAATCGTGTTTGCTGAAAGTGAAGATGACTCTAAGCACTTACTGATGAAGATCAAAGACTACAGTCTTCAGTATGATTGCACTTCATCATGAAACAAAAATTCTCACAATTGGACCAATAGGCAACATCATGATAAATGGAGAAAAGATTGAAGTCATCAGGGATTTCATTTTACTTGGATCCATAATCAACACCCATGGAAACAGCAGTCAAGAAATCAGACATCATGTTGCACTGGCCAAATCTGCTGAAAAAGACCTCTTTAAAGCATCAAGAAGTAAAGATATCACTTTGAAGACTAAGTGTGCCTAACCCAACCTTTGATATTTTCATTTGCCTCATATGCATGTGATAGCCGGACCATGGATAAGGAAGACGAAAAAAGAGTTGATGCCTTTGAGTTATGGTATTGGTGAAGATTATTGAAAATACCATGTACTGCCAGAAGAATGCACAAATCTATGCTGGATGAAGTGCAGCCAGAATGCTCTTTGGAGGTGTGTATGGCCAGACTTTGCCTCACCGAGTTTGGTCATGTTGTCAGAAGGAACCATTCTCTGGAGCAGGATATCATGCTTGCCATAGTAGAGGGTCAGCGATAAAGAGGAAGACCCTCAACAAGATGGACCAAAAGAATGGCTGCAACAATGGGCTCGAGTATAGCAAAGATTGTGAGGATGGTGTAGGGCTGGGCAGTGTTTCGTTCTATTGTACACAGGGTTGCTATAAGGCAGAGCTGACTCGACAGCACCTAACAAGAACAACAGAGGTGTCTTGGAATAAAGGCCTGGTGATCTGTTCCTGAGAGATCTGAAAACTCTGTAGAGCAGTTCTACTCCCCGACACATGGGATCGCCATGAGTTGGAATCAACTCGATAACAACTGATTTTATTTATTTATTTTTGTATATATAGGAGAAGATGTTCTAGTTAATTCTTGTAATTTAAGTATCCTCAATGTTAGTGATTTTTTAAAACAGTTATTTAAAGTGAGATCAGAAAATTAGATATCTGTAAGACTCTTCAGCTCTTGTCTCTGCTGAAACATGTCTGCTTCATCTTCTTTGGCCTGATTCTTGCACATGGCTCCTGGCAGAGAGAGATTTCAGTCATTGTCTTTCAGTTTCTAAATTAAAATAAAAGATTGTATTTATGGTCTTTGATTGGCCCAAATTGGATCAGGGGCCCACCCCTGTGAAACTGTGGCCTGGAGGGTAGACATGATTTTCCAGAAGATATCATATTCTGCCTGGGTAATTTCAGAAATAGGGTAGGAATGTTTCCCAGGAGAATGTTGTGGTGGGAAGTGGGAGAGGTGAGAAAAGTGGCAATAAGTGCAAAACCTTTTGAATTGGGAGAAGAATGGAAAAGGGAACATGTATAGCTGCTT
>NW_006921764.1:4452977-4454822 GCF_000298275.1 Orycteropus afer afer | reverse complement strand
GTTACAACATGGGTAGGTATGTTTTCATTTCACAATTTTAATATAGAACAAGATTTAAAGTTAATGTGTAGTTGTTACATACTGTTGAGTAAATTTGGACTCCCAGCAACCACATGTAACAGAACAGAACTGCCTCATAGGATTTTCCAGGCTCTGACTTTACAGGAGTAGATGATCTCCAGGTTTTCTCCCTCAGAGCTGCTGAGTGAGTTTGAACTGCCAACCTTTTGATTGGCAACCAAGCTCTTAAATTTTGTTCCACGAGGGATCCTTAATGTTAATATAGAAAAGATAAAATTAAACTGGTAAGTATTAGATATATAAATGGGCAAATCTGGTTTTACTAAATTGTTTTCATTTTTATTGTAACCAAAATGCACCCACTGTACCTTTTTTGTTCTGTAAAATGGGAAGATGTTTGAAATATACAACTCAACTCACTGCCATCGAGTCAATTCCAACTCAGAGCGACCCTCTTTGGGCTTCTGAGGCAGTGAATCTTTACGGAAGTAGATTGCCAAGTCTTTCTTCTGTGGAGTGGCTGGTGGGTTTCAACCTCAAATGCCTTAGACACTATGCCACCGGAGCTCCTTGTTTGACATATGAAACAGTACATATACACGACCAATCTGACGCTAGATAGATGAAATTGGAGCTTATTGACCTAAAAAAAACACTTAAAACTATTCATGTAGATCCAAGGCTACAACTCTTCAAGGATAAATCTATTGAGTTTATCTTCTCTAGGGAGAAGCAGTTAAAAACATATTCAAATGTTAGATGTAAGTGGGTTGTTTTTGCTGTTTTTGGGTGCCATTGAGTTGGCGCTGACTCATAGCGACCCTAAAAGAATGAAACACTGCCCGCCTATACCATCCTCACAATCCTTGCTATATTTGAGCCCTTTGTTGCAGCCACTGTGTCAGTCCATCTCATTGAGGGTCTTTCCCTTTTTGCTGACCTTTCATTTTACCAAGCATGATATCCTTCTCTAGGGAATGTTCCCTTCTGACAACATGACCAAAGTAGATGAGATGAAGTCTGGCCAAACTCGCCTCCAAGGAGCATTCTAGCTGCACTTCTTCCAACACAGGTTTGTTTGTTCTTCTGGTAGTCCATGGTGTTTTCAGTATTCTTCACTAACACCATAATTCAAAGGCATGAACTCTTCTTCCTTATTCATTGACCAGCTTTCATATGCATATGAGGTGATTGAAAATACCCTGGTTTGGGTTAGGCACACCTTGGTCTTCAAAGTGTAACTAGGTAGCAGGAGAATATTTAAGTACCTGAAGAATTGAACTTGGCTTAAAGCCAACTCTGTTATTGGAAAAAGACTGCATTCTATATGAAGATTCTGTGTTTTAGCTTTCTATTAGGTTTTGAGAAACAAATCTTTTATGTTTATTACTTTAAATACATAAAACCAGTTTGAAATTATTTTACCTTTTCCTCAGTGGGCTACTCTCCAAGACTCTTTAGACAAGCCTTCACATTAAGCAGGACCAGGCAGTGTTTCATTGTGTTGTATGTAGGGTTGCTATGAGTTGTAACCAAATCATTGGCACCTAACAACAACAGCAACAACACTGAACCAGTAGGCAATGAGGAATGTCTATAGGGTCCAGCTCCTGTATTCCAAAACAGGACAAAAAGAGTGGATTTCAAACTGGGAGACAGTATATTGATAACTGGTATAGTTCGGAACCAGTGTTTATTTCAGTTTATTGGCTTGGGAGTTTCTGGACTATGTTGTTGTTGTTTGCCGTCGAGTCGGCCCCGACTCATAGCGACCCCTCCTTGGGTTTCTGAGGCAGTATCACTATGGAAGTAGGATTGCCCAAC
>NW_006921764.1:4426431-4452357 GCF_000298275.1 Orycteropus afer afer | reverse complement strand
TCCTCGGAAGGAAGGTTGGGCAATCCTACTTCTGTAGTGATACTGCCTCGGAAACCCAAGGAGGGGTCGCTATGAGTCGGGACTGACTCGATGGCATATAACAACAACAACAACAAACCTCCCTGATGCTCCCACCCTTTGACGTGACCTCCAGTGGCATTTATTCTGAATTCTGGTGTACAATTAAGAACAAAATGGACAAATCTCATGTTTCATGGTGCTCATCTTTTTAAAGGGGAAAGAAAAAAAGTTAAAAAAATATCAGTTGGCGATAAATGTAATGAAGAAAGTAAGCAATGGGTGCTATTTTACGTGGTGGTCAGGTAAGGGCTCTCAGGTAGAGTATTAGAAAGAGTAAAGTCAAAGACTGGAAGTATTAAACAGGCATTTGTAGAAGGAGCAACCCATCTTGTCCTAAGCAATGCTAATTTATAAGCTGTGCTAAGGAATTGGGTATTGCTGCAATACCTCAAATATTAATGTAAGTTTTAAAAAGATAATGGGAAAATAGCCTGAGGACAATTCCTTGAGGGCTGTCAGTCTTTAATATTTCCTATTATAAATGCTGCCAGTGTTGAATAATAAATGACTCTATAAAATAATACACGGAGCAGTGCTTCTGACATGCATTATAAACATCTTCTTCCAAAGACCTGCTCCTCCTGTGTACATTGACTCTGTGAATGGCGGCCCACCACCATCCATCTTATTGCTTGTGTCATTTGTTTGTTTTCCCTTCATGCAGCACACATTGAAGTGCCTGTTTGTGTTAGGCACTGTGTGAAGTATTGAGAATCAGGGCTGGCACTAGGGTGGGGAAAGTGACGTTCTAGCCTTGGGTAGAAAATTTAATAGTGTGCCAAAAAACTCAGAACTCAAGATAAATAATATTTTAGTGAAATATTAAAAAAGTAAAAATGAATGCAAAAAAACTCTACAATGAATAAAATACCAAACTTTAAAATACAGGATTCAGCCCTGCGCTTGCATGAATCTGAGAGTAGTGCCTCCCCCTTCTCACCGTAGTTCTAGTTGTGCTGAAAATAAACCAGAAATCAAACCAGTTGTCATGGAGTCAATGGAACTATACTTCATAGAGTTTTCAGTGGTTCATAGTTCAGAAGTAATGCTTCTAGGTAGACTCAAGCTGCCAGCTTTGCCGTTGGCAGCAGAACCCATTGACCACTGTACCACCCAGGGACTCCTTGCTGAGAATACAAGGGAGATAAACCATGTATAGTCTCTACCCATAATGGGTTTATAGCAGGGGGACGGAGACATTTGAATGTAGTATAAAAAATATCTACTAAGGTAGAAGTAAAATATGGGTACAAAGGAGAAGCCATTTTATCAGAGGGAGTTAGGAATTAGGAAAAACCCAGAGAGCCGTCCCAGACATTGCTTGTTTTCTTTCATAAACTTTTAATTTCCCTTCAAAATATCAATATCTCCTTTGCTCCTCTTTTCCCCCATTTCCTTAGCTCTTTCTCTCCTGGATTACTTCTA
This sequence comes from Orycteropus afer afer, assembly GCF_000298275.1. Lineage (NCBI taxonomy): Eukaryota > Metazoa > Chordata > Mammalia > Tubulidentata > Orycteropodidae > Orycteropus > Orycteropus afer. Next base: position 4,450,851 of record NW_006921764.1, on the reverse strand, counting down.
ACTGACCTACTACCAGAAAGGTTTTGCTAAGCACAAATCTGATCATAGCCCTGTCTTATTTAAAATCATTTAAAAATTACAGTCACCTTCATTATAAAAGCCTGGCATCCAAAGCATTTAATAATCCCACCCTGCTTTTATCTTGGCAGTCTCCCAGAGATCCAGAATTATCGGGCAGTGTATGGTTCTCCAAAATGTGTCATGCTTTATCATTATGTGAGGCCTTTGCATGTACAGTTCCCTCTTTCTGGAATGCTCTTGCTCGTCTTCTTAATTTTTAAATATTGTGTTTTTGGTGAAACTTTATACAGCATATTAGATTCCTGTTTGACAGTTTCCACACAGCTTGTTTAGTGACATTAGTTATATTTTTCACAGTGTGTCATTATTCTATTTAATTATTGTCTGGTTGTTCTGTTTCCAGTACTCTAGTTTCCCTGCCCCTTTATCTTCTCATCTTAGCTTTAATGTTGTCTTTTTGGTCTTGCTCTTCTTCTCCCAGCTAACTGCTATTCATACTTTAGCTCTCAGAACAGATACTGTCTTCCCAGGGGCTATGGTTTACATGTCTGTATCTGTCTGTTGTAGTGTGATGGTTCACATGTTGCTGTTTGGTGATGCTGGAAGCTATGGTATTTCAAATTCCAGAAGGTTCATCCATGGTGGACAGGTTTCAGTGAAGCTTCCAGACTAAGACAGACTAGGAAGAAAGACCTGGTGATCTACTTATATATATAAAAAATTGGCCAGTAAAATCTTATGAAGAGTAGCAGGACACTGTCTGATACAGTTATGGAAGATCAGCCCCATAGGTTGAAAGGCACTTGAAATATGACTGGGGAAGAGCTGTCTTCTCAAAGTAGAGTCAACCTTAATAACATAGATGGAGAAGTAAAGCCTTTGGGGCCTTCATTTGTTGATGTGGCATGACTCAAAATGAGAGGAAACAGTTGCAAACATTCATTAGTAATAAGAATGTAGAATGTACAAAATATGAATCGAGGAAAATTGGAAGTCATCAAAAAGGAAATGGAACACATAGAGATCAATATCCTAGGCATTAGTGTGCTGAAATGGACTGGTATCGGCCATTTTGAATTGGACAGTCGTATATTCTGTTATGCTAAAAAACAAACAAACAAACAAAAACAAACTCACTGCTGTCAAGTTGTTTCCAACTCATAACAATTCCTCTTTGGGTTTCTGAGGCAGTATCTCTACGGAAGTAGATTGCCCAATCTTCCTTCTGAGGAGTGGCTAGTGGATTTGAAACGCCGGCCTTCTGGTTAGCAGTCAAATGCCTTAGGCACTACACCACCAGAACTCCTAGGAATGACAAATTGAAGAGAAATGATGTCACTTTCATCATCAAAAACAACCTTTCAAGATCTATCCTGAAGTACAATGCTACCAGTGATAGGATAATATGCATATGCCTACAAGGAAGGCCAGTTAACATGACTATTATTCATATTTACACACCAATCACTAATAACAAAGATAAGTAAATTGAAGATTTTTACCAACTTCTGCAGTCTGAATTTAATCAAACATGAAATCTAGATAAAATGATGAATGAGATGGGTTCTTTTACCATTCATACTGTTTTCTCTCTTAAGTCATTTGTTTCCATTACATGATTAACTTTTCATTTCTCCACTATCAGCTTGGATTGCTTTGGTTATGATGAAATTTTTGGGGGAATATGCATAAAGTGAGTGAGAATTCAGCTATTATTAGAGAGTTTCATTTTCTGTAAAGATTGGAAAGCTGTATTTGTGAAACACTTGAAAAAGGTCCCCAGAGTCCGTGAAGATGTTTTCTCAGCTCCTCCACTGAAACCTTTAATGGAAAGAGAATACGTATTAGACAGTGCAACTCAAGATCATAGTAATTGGGTATCCTCATTGATTCCTTTGGGATGGCCAAAATAGTTTCTGATGCTGTCCTGGAGGCGATGCTGAGTACTGTTCAAGCTTTCTTTCCCGTGGCTGCATATACCTGCTGTCTAGTCTATTATTGTCACCTGCTCTCAAGAATCTAGTCTTTGCTTAACCTGCTTAAGCAGGCTTCCAGTTTATCTGTACCTAGCTCTGGTAGCATAGTGGCTAAGGCACTTGACTGCTAACCAGACGGCTGGCGGTTCAAACCCACTAGCCACTCCTCGGAAGGAAGGTTGGGCAATCCTACTTCCGTAGTGATACTGCCTCGGAAACCCAAGGAGGGGTTGCTATGAGTCGGGGCCGACTCGACGGCACATAACAACAACAGACTTATAAGACTCTTGGGAGTTTTCTAAATTATTTATTTTAATTGCAAGTAACAACATAAACATGAATTAATAAATAATACATATGAAGAAGGGAACTGGTATTTATTGAATAGCTGCTGTATGCCAGGCAATGTACTAGGAATTTTGCATAGTCATCCTTTTATACTCCATATTTTACAGACTAGAAATTAAATAACTTGTTTAGGGCACATGTCAAGTGAGTTGCAGCATTGGGATGGTCTGATTCCATGCTGCCTTATTAGGAAATTTCCCATTATAAGTCTTGAAAAAAATCTACATTTGAATAATAGTTCAAATAATAGTCCCCAGGTCTTCATTCAAATGCTTCATTCAGATGTCCCATCATAGAACCTGTTGATGTACTGAAAAAACCAAGCCCATTTCCATCGAGTCAGTTCCAACTCACGGTAACTCCATCTGTTACTGAGTAGCAATGCTCCCTAGGATTTTATTGGCTGTAATATTTATGTGTGGGATGATCATGAGTTGGAATTGACTCAGTGGCAACTAACAACATCAACAACAGAAATCTTTATGGAAGTAGATTGCTAGGTCTTCCTTCTGTGGTACTGCTGAGTGGGTTAAACTACAAACCACTTACCCTTAGGTTAGTTGTTGAGCTCAAACTCTTTTGTACTACCTAAATTCTCACCATTTGGTATCACCTGTTAGGTACGTAGTGGTGCAAATGGTTTGAGCTCAAGTACTAACTTAAAGGTTGCAGGTTCTAACCTGTCCAGCAGCACTGTGGAAGAAAGAACTGGCAGTCTGCTTCTGTGAAGATTGTTTCGTGTTGTTTTGAAAACTTCTAGCCTGGTTGACTCATGTTTGTTGACTTCCTACTTCCTGGAGAGAAATATCATCAGCAATTATTGCCTTGAACTTACTCTATCAACCAACTGTTGTTCAAAAATGCATAAGTTGTGAATTTTTTTTTCATAAAGACATTTTTATTTCTTTTATTGTGCATAGTTATGTTTTTCAGGAAAATGCATATAGATAAATTATATGCTAAATGAAGACAGAGCTAGTCATTGCTATCATCAAATTACTTTAAAACTATATAATTACTGGAGCTCTTGTAGCATAGTGCCTAAGGCATTTGACTGCTAACCAGAAGGCTGGCAGTTCAAACTCACCAGCCACTCCTTGGAAGGAAGGTTGGGCAATTTACTTCCGTAGTGATACTGCCTCGGAAACCCAAGGAGGGGTTGCTATGAGTCGGGTTCGACTTGACGGCACATAGCAACAATAACAACATATAATTTCCAGATTTAATTTAGCTTTGTTTTAAGTATAGAAGCACTATCTACACCTCCTATAGAAAAAGAAAACCAAGAATGATTTGCTCTAAGATAATTAAATACAAAGATACAGTCTTTAAAAACGTAATTTAATTTAGTGTGTGGTATAGGTAAAGAGAACAGGCTCTTGATGACCCAGTTTCAACGTCCAGCTCCATCACTTATTACCTGTGTGACCCTGACCAATTTAAACTTTCTATGCCTCGGTTTCCTGCTCTACAAGAAGGGTAGTATCAATCTGTGTTAGACTGGATTCCCTTCAAGTGCAGGCACTGAAATACAAGACTTGGGTGCAGGTAATTTATTTGGAAAGTGATTCCCAAAAAGCTCAAATGAGGGAATGACAAAATTAAGATATGGAAGACAAGCCAATAAAGGTTGCCCTGGGGGCCACTAGGGCTTATTCCCACTGGGTACATACTGAAGAATTGTGTAGAATGTGCCTTACAAGTGTCTCACTGAGAGCATGGAAGCTTGAATATTTATCCACTGATTCCCATCCCTCACTTGAGGCATTAAATCCCTAGCATTTTTAGTATAGTTTTCACATAGGCTGAGTAGTCAGTCTCCTGTGTCACAAGAGAGAAACCTCAGGCAGTAAAGTACAGAGATGTAGGTGCTTAAGGTGGGATGTTGTTGCCATGCTCAGTAACTGTCCTCTACAACTAGAGCTGAACTTCTTTTCTTTAATTTTTATTGTGATTTGGGTGAAAGTTTACAGAGCAAATTGATCTTACATACAATAGTTCATATACATTTTGTCTCATGACGTTGACTGCAATTCCCCTCAATATAACATTTCTCTTCCCACTTCTTCCCTATAGTTACCTCTTCCCTGTGTTCTTCCCTCCCATGCACTCTCACCCCCCAAACTGTCTCCCTGTTCAAACACTGCCCTCTGTTCTCCCATGATTGATCATTCCAAGTAGTGTATGTACCTATGTAAATGTTCACCCCATATGCCTGTCTGTTATTTGGCTGGAAGCCATGGGAGCGAGTTCAATTCTAGACCTGAAGGGTAGCTAGGGGCCGTAGTCTCAGGGGTCTCACCAGGCTGTATCAGACCAGCAAACCTTGTCTTCTTTATGATTCTGAGTTGTGTTCCACATTGTTTTCCCACTCTATCCAGCATCTCCTGCACTCATCCCCCTCTGAATTGTTGATAGTGGTAGCTGGGCACTATCTTGTTCTTCTGATCTCATGGTCATACAGGCTGAGGATCACATGGTCTACCAATTCCTTGGACTAATTGTTTCCATGTGTCTTTGGTTTTTTTTCATTCTGCTTTGCTCTGGATGAGACGAAACCTATTGTTGTACCTGGATGGCTGCTTGCAAGCTTTTAAGATCTCAGTCCCTGCTCACCAAAGTAGGATGTGGAACAGTGTTTTTGTATAGTACGTTGTGCCAGTTGAGCTTGATGTCCCCTGTGACTGTGGTCCCAAGCCCACAGGTCCAACTACTCACTCCCTCTGGGCAGTTGGCTGTGGCCAAGAAGTCACCACAACCTTGTCCCTTGTCAGCTCTACTATACACCTGGACATTCTTACAGCACATACAACTACAGTTGAATTTAAAAGTGGGGCAAGAAGGTATGAGGTGTGGATTAACAGTACCTGCTATACTGCTTCCCTTGTACCACTCAGCTGGGCTCATGCTTCACATTAAGTTCTTGTTGCTTCAAGATTATAGCTGGCATGCCCTTCAGGTCTGGAATTGAACCCACAACTGTGGTTTCCAGCCAAACAAAGTACAGGCATGTGAGTTAAACATTTACCTCAAGTAGACACACGCCCTGGAGAGAACAATCATGGGAGAAGGAAGGGCTTCTTATGCACAGGGAGACAGCTCAGGGGGCAGGAGAGTATGAAGGGATGGACACTGGGAGGAGGTAACTATGGGGAGGAAGTGGGAGGGGAGCTGCTGCATTGTAAATTTTGGTCAATGACATGAGACAAAGTATATGTGAACTGCTGTATGAAAAGTGAATTTACTCTGTAAATCTTCACCCAAATCCTAATAATAAAAAAAAAAAAAAAAAAAGATTATAGCTGGCAACAATCTCTGCAAATGATTAAAATGGCAGTGAAATAAACTACTTTCCACTGCTGTAGCTGGTCTAAGGCCATAATTGATATTCATCACTTAATTTTTCACCACTGTTATGGATTGAATTGTATACCTCCAAAATATATTCTAAGTCCTAACCCCTATACTTGTGAATGCAATCCCATTTGGGAATAGGTTTTTTTTTTTTTTTTTTTTCTGTGTTAATGAGGTCATATCAGTGTAGGAAGTGTTTTAAGCCAATTATTTTGAGATATAAAAAGAGAAGATGAAGCACAGAAGCAGAAAGCTAGGATGTGGGAAATTGATGCCAAGTCACATGAAGACAGGCAAAGAATCAAGGAGCAGAAGTTGAAAAGAGACAAGGACCCTGCCCCGAGATGACAGAGAGAGAAAGCCTTTCCCCAGAGCCAGTGCTTGCCCTGAATTTGGACTTCTAGCCTCCTAACTGTAAGGAAATAAAGTTTTGTTTGGTAAAGTTACCCGCTTGTGGTATTTCTAGTGTAGCAGCGCTAGGAATCCAAGACTACCACTCATCCTAGATTACCCTCACCTTTAGTCTAGGTTTCTTGCCCAGTGGAGGGACAGACCATCATCCCTGAGAAGTTTCAGCTCCTGGTTACTTTGGCTTTGTCAGACTGTAGTTGCTTCACTTTCTGGGTTACTTTTATCAGTGGTCATATAGGTATCAAGAGATGCTTCAGGGAATCTCCTGAGTTCCAGATGTGCTCTTCTCTATCCCCATTGTATAGCACCATCCTTAGTGCCTTATGACAAGTGGTATTCATTACCCCTGCTAGTGTAACACTCTTTTTTTTTTTTTTTGCCTTTTGATCTATTAGCTTGAGCAGCATAATGAGCAAGTAGCAGTAATAATTATAGATGAAGGAACTGCAGTGAGTTGAATTGAGTCCTCCCTGCCTCTGAATTCATGTCCATTTGGAACCTCAGAATGTGACCTTTTTTGAAATAGGGTCTTTGCAGATTTAGTTAGTTAAGAATATTAAGATGAAATCATCCTGGATTTAGGGTAAACCCTAAATCCAATGACTGGTGACTTTATAAGGGAAAAAAGAGAGAAATATAGACACCCACAGACACAGAGAAGAAGGCGTATGAAGATGGAGACAGATACTGGAGTTGGGCTGGAACAAGCCAAGGAACACCAGAAGCCACCAAAAGCTGGAGGAGGCAGGGAAGGACCTTTCCCTAGGGCCTTTGCAGGGTGTGTGATCCTGCTGATGCCTTGATCTCCATCCCTTGTAACAGTGAAAGAATTAAGTTTCTGCTTTCTAAGCCACCATTTTTTAGTACTTTGTTATGGCAGCTCTAAGAAAGTAATACAGTGACGCTTATTGTAGCTCCTGGTTGAAATATTCTACCTCTGAGGCTTAAAATACAAAATCTCATGGAGCCTAAAGTTGAGAAGATGGGAAGTACAAATTTCCCAAGTTGGTCCCTAAGGATGAACAGATTCCCCAAGTGGGCCAACTAGTAAGAGTAGCCAATTCTACTTCTATCTCTATTTCTTAGACTCAGGTACTCGAACAGAATTTGGGCAGAGTATCATGTAATGGTCATTGGTTTAATTTATATGCTGCATTCTAGAGAACAAGACACCAATCCTAGAGAGTTGTTCCCATGGTGGTTCTGTTATAGCACAAAGGATGTCCCATCTGATGCATGCGTCAGCTAATCCACTTGGCACCAGAGTTTAGGCGAAAGAAAGGTAATTTATATAGATGCAGTACATTAAAGAACCAGGGGAACTCTCCCAAATCTATCTACCTGAGCTAAAGCTTAAATAACAATTATAGGGTTCAAAAATAAGGGAATTACACATAATTCAGTAATTTTTGAGGAAATCTAATGTACATTCAAAGCAAGGCAGAAACTTCTTTTAAGAAGGAATTGGCCTTAGGACCCTTCACTTCTAATTATCTTTCCTTAACTTTAGGTTACTACACTTTGGTTTCCTCCTGTCTTCTGATAGCATTTATGTTCTAGGTGGGTCATCCAAGGGACATGGCTCCTCTTTATTGTACATACTTAGGGGCCCAAACTGGCTAAAACTAGTTTGTGTCTTTTCCTTACCCTCCTATCTTCCTGGTTGCTTCAACACACAATGTTTAAATACACACTAACACAGTGGTTAAGAACAAGCTGACACAGTGGTTAAGGAAAAAGAATGAGGGGTTAGAAACTCAGCCTTGATGGTTCCATTTCCTTAGCTGAGCATTAAGACCTTTCCAGCATTCCATCAGGCTGGCAAATTCTGGGTGATGCCATAAAAGATAAGACCAATGGATCCTGTGGTCATGTGTCAATTTGTCACACTCTTCCTATAGTCGGTTATACCTCATAATGGGAGCTATAATGAGTAGACTACAACCCTCATTATTGGTCCAGAGGTGATGAGGGGAGGCAGGGCACATCCTGAGGAGAGAGTATCCTCAAGTGTGCCCTTGCCAGCTCTCCAAGCAATGGTCATGTCTGTTCTGAACTGCTCTGTTCTTTCTATTTATTCTCTCTCTCTCTCTACTCTACATTGATAGGGAAATATTGGAGTCCTAATTACAATGTGGGAAATCTGCTGGGCCTGTGTATTTATCTTATTTGTAATTCAGCTACTCAGTCACATCTTAGTCCTGATTTTCAGTACAGTCTTCCCTCTGGATGCAGAAAATAAGGGTTACTTTAAATACTGACATGGAGTTTTTTTGGGTTTTACAGCATGCCCTGAATTGATAGGTTCAATTTCCACACCTTCCATTTTCATTCTTCTAAGCATCTATAGTCGTTAACCAGTGCTAACTGAACTCCAAAATAGTTATAATTAGGATTAACTCATTATCTTTCAAGTATTAGAGCTACAGGTAGTCTCCAACTTACCACATATTCAAGTTGCAACAAACCACACTTTATGACAGTCTGGTTTATTTTTTGTACGTCTTATTATTAGTGATGTAAACGACTTACAGTGTTGCAGCATGCAGTTTGCTGATGTTATCTTTCTCAGATGTTTGCTTGCAGATGTTCAAATTGAATTTACAAAGATATTGGTAATAAAAGGCAATAATAATGAAAACTAAAAAAAAAGGAGGGGGGTATTTGTCTTATGTCAGAACTGACTTACAACAAAATTGTCAGAATGGAACCTTGTCATAACTTGAGGACTATCTATATTATACAAGCTTGTATTTTCCCCTTCTTTCTGTACCACATTCCCATCTACCTCAGATCAGAGTCTTAGTCATTGTACTGCTATAGTATGTTGTTGGTTATCCCCACTCACTGATCACTAGAATTTAGACACTTGCTGCCATCTCACCAGCAAGTGACAGTATTCCAGAATCTCATTCTGAGGGTTTGCTTTCTAGGGCCTATCTATCTATCTATCTATCTATCTATCTATCTATCTATCTATCTATTTATTTATCTATCTATCTATCTATCTATCTATCTATTTATTCATTCATTCATTCATTCATTCATTCATACATACCAAAAGTCTTAGTAATGGGCTTCTCTCAAAAGCAGACCTGAAATAAGGATGTTTATGCAGGTAGGAGACCCCAGGAAGCATAGGGAGGAAGAAGGGAAAGAGCTGTGGGTCTTTGGGGTGGGAAGCTGGGAGCATGACATCCACAGCAAAAGCAAGAGAACTCACAGGCAAGTTAAGAACATGTGGTGTGGGCATTAACAGTGTTTCCTACATGGTCTGGTAGTGTTGTTCTTCATGAAATTCATACAAGTAAAGAGAAACTAAACATAATAATCATTCAGTGAATTTAACTATTATTGGTGGTTAATCAACAAACCAGAAATAATTGTTTTATTTGCTTCAGCAGTATGAAAGGATTCATTTTAGGATAACTTTAATTAGTGAGCTCACCTAATACATTTGAAATGTGATTTGATTCATGAAATTTTAATTAGCATGCGACTTTCTAAAAATACATGTATTTTTGTTAAGTGAGGTACTTCCACAAGTTCTCACTTATGATTGTAATATAAAATTGTATGATGATTGGCCTTTATTTAGCCTTGATGATCCAAGTTTAGCATTTAAGACCTTTAGTGCAGTTATTTTAAAGCTTATCTTTTTACCCTATTTACTACCCCACCTTCTGTAATCTGTTTTACTTCTTGTTAACATACCGAAAGAAAATAAAAAATTCAATTTTTCTCTGTTTCAAAAGGACTTATGTGATTGTGGGTCTGTTAGATTTCAGGGAAATTCTTACTTAAGGAGCAGATGGTAATTATAGTTCTTTCTCAGAGAAATGTGTTGCATTATTGAAATAGTGATATAAATTTAGAACAAAAAATTTAATGTTTACTATTTAAAAATACCCCACCTGAATTTAGAGACAATCTGAAGGATAGATTTGACTCATTCAACATCAATGACTGAAAACCAGACAGGTTATGGGATGACATAAAGAGCATCCTACAGTTCTGTAAGAATTCCCAGGTATATAGTAGACCTGACAAGGGACAAGGTTGTAGTCACTTCTAGGCCAGAGCCTGCTACCCAGAGGGAATGAATAGTTGGACCTGTGGGCTTGGGACCATGTTCACTGGGGACATCAAATTCAATTGGCATCACATACTACACAAAAACATTGTTCCACATCCTACTATGGTGAGTAGTAAGTGGGATCTTAAAAGCTTACAAGCAGCCATCTAGATACAATGATGGGTCTCTCCTTGTTCAGAGCAAAGAAGAATGAAGAAAACCAAAGATGCATGGAAACAGTTAGTCTAAGTGACTGGTATACCATGCGATCCTCAGCCTAAATGACTATGAGACCAGAAGAACTAGATGGTGCCCAGCTACCACTGTCAACCACTTGGAAAGGTATCTGTGTAGGAGATGCTGGATAGAGTGGGAGAACAATGTGGCACAAAGCTCAAAATCATTAAAAAAAAAAAAAAAGAAGGGATCAGTTTTGCTGGTCTGATAGAGCATAGTGGAACCCCTGAGACTATGGCCCCTGGCTGCCCTTCAGGTCTGGAATTGAACCCACTCCTGTGGCTTCCAGCCAAACAAAAGGCAGGCATATGAGCTGAACATTTCCATTAGGTAGATACATTCCTTGGAGAGATCAATCATGGGAGAATAGAAGGGCTGTGTATGCACAGGGAGACAGCTTGGGGGGCAGGAATGCATGGGATGGAAGAATGCAAGGAAGAGGTAACTATGGGGAGGAAGTGGGAAGGGAGCTGTTGCATTGTGGGAAATTGCTGTCAATGTCATGAGACAGTGTATGTGAGCTGCTGTGTGGAAAGTGAATTTGCTCTGTAAACTTTCACCAAAATCACAATTAAAAAAAAAAAAAATCATGCATGAAGAAAGCAAAAGGTCATTAAAAAACTGGAAAGGAAGAAAATACCAAAATGGGTGTCAGATGAGACTCTGAAACTTGCTCTTAAATGGAGAGTAGCTAAAGTAAATGGAAGAAATGACAAGATAAAATAGCTGAACAGAAGATTTCAAAGAGCAGCTCTAGAAGACAAACTCAATTATTATAATGAAATGTGCAAAGACCTAGAGTTAGAAAACCAAAAGGTAAGAACACATTTGGTATTTCTTAAGCTGAATGAACTGTAGAAAAAGTTCAAGCTTCAAGTTGCCATATTGAAAGATTCTGTGGGCAAAATTTTGAATGATGCAGGAAGTATCAAAAGAAGATGAAAGGACTACACAGAGTCACTGTACCAAAAAGAATTGGTTGATGTTCATCCATTTCAGGACTTGGCATATGATCAAGAACCAATGGTATTTAAGGAAAAGTCCAAGCTGTGCTGAAGGAATTGGCAAAAAAAACAAAAACAAAAACAAAAACAAAAAACAAAAAACAAAACAGGCTCCAGGAATTGATGGAATACCCATTGACGATTTCAACAAGCAGACCCAATGCTGGAGATACTTACTCATTTATATCAAGAAATTTGGAAGATAGCTACCTGGTCAACTTACTGGAAGAGACTGATATTTTTATTCCTAAGAAAGGTGATCCAACAGAGTGTGGAAATTATCGAACAGTATCATTAAAATCACATGCAAGTAAAATTTTGCTGAAGATAATTCAAAAGTGCTTGCAGCAGTATATTGAAAGGGAACTTCCAGAATTGCCAGCTGGATTCAGAAGAGGATGTGGAGCTGTACATATCATTGCTGATATCTGATGGATCTTGGCTGAAAGCAAAGAATACCAGGTAGATGTTTACCTGTGTTTTATTGACTATATAAAGGCATTTGATTGTGTGGATCATAACAAATTATGGATAACATTGAGAATAGAAATTTGAGAACACTTAATTGTGCTCATGAGGAACCTGTACACAGACCAGGAGGCTGTCATTCGAACAGAACAAGGGGATACTGCATGGTGTAAAATCAGGAAGGGTGTGCATTAGGGTTGTATCCTTTCACCATACTTAATCTGTATGCTGAGCACATAGTCCAAGAAGATAGACTATATGGAAAAAAGTGTCATGAGGATTAGAGGAAGACTTATTAACCTGTGATGTGCAGATGACACAACCTTGCTTGCTGAAAGTGAAAAGTACTTGAAGCATTTACTGATGAAGATCAAAGACTATAGTCTTCAGAATGGATTGTACCTCAACATAAGGAAAACAAATATGCTAACAACTGGACCATTAAGCAACATCACAATAAATAGAGATACGATTGAAGTTGTCAGGGATTTCATTTTACTTGGATCCACAATCAACACCCATGGAAAGCATCAGAAAAGAAATCAGACATTGTATTGCACTGGGGCAAATCTGCTGCAAAATACCTCTTTAAAATATTAAGAAACAAAGATGTCACTTTGAAGACTAAGGTGTGCCTAACCCAAGCCAGTGACCTCATATGCATGTGAAAGCTGGACAGTGAATAAGGGATACTGAAGAAGAGTTTATGTCTTTGAATAGTGGTGTTGGCAAAGAAGACTGAAAATACTGTGGACTGCCAGAAAATTGAATAAATCTGTCCTGGAGGAAGTGCAGCCAGGGTGCTACTTGGAAGTGAGACTTTGTCTCACCTACTTTGGTCATGCTGTCAGAAGGGACCATTCCCTGGAGAAAGATACCACGCTTGGTAAAGTGGAGGGTCAGTGAAAAAGGAAAAAACCCTCAACAAGATGGATTGACACAGTGGCCGATGGGCGCAGGTATAGCAAGGATTTTGAGGATGGCACAGGACTGGGCACATTTCGTTCTGTTATACTCGGGGTCGCTGTGAGTCGGAGCCCACTCAGTGGCACCTACCCAAAACAACAGCATTTTTAAAGTATTCATTTCCTGCTTTTGTTTGATTTCATTGTTACTTATCATCAACTAGATTGAGAAAATGAAAATATTACTCCAAAGAAACACCTCAGGGCCTCATGTATAAGACAAAATACCAGTAATTTTACAGTTGAACCTTTTTTGAGGGGGAGAGGCAAGTTAGGGAAGAAATCGGAAAGAGTGCATGTGGAGAAAAATGCTTAGAGTTATAAGAAATAAATAAGGGTAACAAAATAAAAAACACTTCAGTTGGATAAAAATGTAGCTAGAGAAGGAAGATTGGGCATTCCTACTTCCGTAGTGATATTGCCTCGGAAACCAAGGAGGGGTCGCTATGAGTCGGGGCCGACTCGATGGCAAACAACAACGACAACAACAGAGAATAGTAATAGCTGGCAAATTGTTGGAACAATTAGTAGAGTAGTTGTTTTGTGTCACTGAGGACAATAAATTGAACTGTGGAAGACAGCAAAGGTTAATCACAAACAAATCATGACAGTTTAATTTTTTTTTAATACTCAGGGAAGCTCAGTGAGTAAAGGAAATCTAATAAGCTTAGTGCATACAGAGTGTTTACTACTCTAGTTTTATAGACTCATTGGATATAGTGTCAGATAACACTTCATGAATAAAGTAAAGAATGATTAACTACATAAATAATAGATTTTATATCAAAATAATGGATGAAAAAGGAAGTAATAATGATAGAAAATTGGACATGTATATACATGTATATACAGGTAGCTTTAATTAACATTCAAAATAAAATGTGTGAGCTAAGATAATATTTAATTTATTTAAATTGAGTTCCCAAGAATTTTATTTACATTATTAAGCTATTATTGTTAATATTTTTTGGTGTGTTAATGGTATTATGGTATGCTTTTAAAAAGGTAGCCCTTATCTTTAGACAGGCATACTGAAATGTTTATAGGAATGATGTGATAATAGTGATTTGCTCCAAAATACATGGGCATATAGATGAAACAAGTTTAACCATGAGTTGGAGAGTGTTGTGCATCATGGGCACATGGAGTTTATTATACTATTCTGTTTACATTTGAATATTTTAAACAGTTTTTTACATAAAAAGTTAAAATAGTTATGTGGTATTTCAGCAGTGAGAGTTTGAAACTTCATAAGTAGGTATTCCTTGTGCTTTCCTTTTTCAGTTACAGAGAATATTTTTACATCCTAGTAATCTAGATCTAGTAACAATAATAGTCATAAAAGTGTAGGGCAGAAAAATATTTACTTCTTGCTGTTTCTTTTGCCAAGATTTTTCCCATTGCATCAGATGTTTGTTTACAAAAGTAATGAAGATTCTTTTAGCTCACTGAGACTCACTTGCCCTTACAAGGTGAATTATATGGTGATAGAATTGTGAAACCATCACCACTGTCTAATTTTATGGTAATTTCACCACACCAAAAAAAACTTGTGCATACAAGCAGTTATTCCTCATTCCCCAAACCCCGAAGCCCCCTTCTCCCAGTCCTAGGCAGTTATTAATCTACTTTCTGTCTCTATAGATTTGCCTATTCTGGACATTTCTTATAGACAGAATCATACAATATGTGATCTTATGGGACTGGCTTCTTCCACTTAGCATATGTTTTCAAAGTTCATCTGTGCTGTTGTTATGCAACAATAACTGATTTCTTTTTATGGGTGAATAATATTGTATGGATTTACTAGATATTAGGAGTTCTGGTAGTGTAGTGCCTAAAACACTTGACTGCTAATCAGAAGGCTAGAGGTTCAGACCCACCAGCCACTCCTTGGAAGGAAGGTTGGGGAATCTACTTCCGTAGTGATACTGCCTTGGAAACCCAGGGTGGGGTTGCTATGAGTCGGGTCTGACTCGACGACACATAACAACAACATATTAGGTATCTTCTTACAAGTTATAGAATACTTTACATGTTCCTATATTCCTGTGTTTGGGATAAAGGATGGATAAACTTAGTTCTATTCTAGGCAAATGAGAGAATTTTACACTTTTCCCAAGGATTGTAATTGTAGCCTGAAACATCTGCCAGGAAGTACAGTTACTATACAAATGCACCTGATGTTGTGTACTTTTGAGTCGATTGCAACTCATAGTGACCCTTAGGCCAGAGTTCAGCTGCTTCATAGAGTTTCCTAGGCTGTAATCTTTACAAGAGCATATGACAGTCTTTTCTCCCATGGAGTGGCTGGTGGATTTGAACTACTGACTGTTTGGTTAGCAACCGAAGTCTTAAGCACCTAAGATTACCTGAATGTGGTGTAGGATGAGAAGCATAGAGGAAGGAGAGAAAAGGGAAAGAGAAGGAAAGCAACGGAATTAAGACATGGAAAGAAAGAAAAAGGGAAGGTAAAGGAAATAGACTAGACCAGATGACTGGGTATTAGGGATGCTGTTTAGGCAATTTCTGCAGTGGGTAACAGGTTGTCATTGGCTCCTTAAGAACTCAATTAATTGGGACAGCTGTTAAAGCACACCTTAATTAGTGCTAATGATTGTTATTTATTTATTTTTTTTTAGCATTAGCACAGATTTTGTCTTTAACCTAATAAAGGATGAATAAAAAAATTCTCAGTAATTTAACAATTCTTTATTGAATTACATAGTTTTCCCTTCTGTTCCCTCACAAATACATCCCTGTCAAACAATGATTCTAGGGCTATAATAGTGATACTCTGATTTCAGCTCAGGGTTATAATTCTACTCCCATCTGCTACATTTCCACATAGGATGTTGGATCGTCTCTACCAGCAGACCCTTGTTAATCTGAACTTCAAAGAAACTGTACTTATAAAACACACCACTTCGTGCTCTCTTGAGCCCTTTTAGGTCTAAAATTCTATGATTTGCTGTCATGCTTTACTTGCTACTCCTCTGGGTGAAATTTAAGGCTAACACTCTATTAACTAAATAAGGTTAGTATCAGAACAGCCAGATTTTTAAGATTTGTTAAAAAATTCTATAGAGAAGAGAAAACAAACTATAGCCAGATGGCATAAAAAGCAAAAAAGAATGCTCCACCTGTCACCTTGTAAAAACTAATGTCTGATTTTTTAAAAAGGAGAAACAAAACAGAGATATACCATTTTAAATACTGTCACCTTCAATTCAGTTTCTGCTGGGAAGCAGAATAGTGTTGCTCCTGCTGATGGTTACAAGGATGTGCCAAATGTAATTTACCAAGAACCCATGAGACAAGAACATGTTCCCCTCTTCCATAAAGCAGGTGGACCAGTTAATGACAAAACTCAGAGAACATGAATGGTCAGATATTGGTCCTCTTATTAAACTGCTGGCAATTCCACTCTAGGGCTCCTCTCGCCAGTCTTATCATACCTTTAGATGTCCCCAGTTCGTGCTTTTGATATTAGCAGCTAGTGAGAGCTTGCATGGCATATTAACCCTAAGGACTTCTGAGTGCTCTAGCGCGGGCAACATTGTAATGGGAAGGCAGGAATGGGATGGCAAGGAGGCAGAATGGCAACTTGAGTAGCAGCCAGCCTAGGGAAAATGTTATGCCTAGGAGAAATTAAGCACTGAATGGTGCTTTAAAACAACAACAACAATAACAACAACAAAACAGCAGTGTCTTCCTCTGATAGGATAAAATACTAATTATTTCACATAGGTTACTAAGGCCTATCATGAACCCTACCCCTCCAGTGCCTTTGTTAGAGCCCGCATATGTATTGACTGCTTCCTAAATATAGCTTGCATTTTCTTGTATGCCTTTTCTTATGCTACATCCTTGTCTGAGTACTTGACTGTACCCTTAGTCTGTGTCGGTAAGTTCTCCCTCAAGGCAATGTTAGCTTCCATCTCACTGCTGCCCAGCACCTTGTGTGTATCTTTGTCATAATACAGCACTTTCTCTTGTGGTTATTTGTTTACATGTTTCCTTTTCCCTTTCTAGACTTTTACTTTCCTGAAGGGCAGGGGCTATGTTTTATTCATCTTTATATTCCATACTCATGGTGCTGTTTGTGGTCTACAGTAGACGTTTGTTGAGTGGAAGCCATATAAGTAGTGTATTTTACTTCACATTTCTTTAGGATCTAGAAATGCATGAAAGAAAAACTGCAAAAAAAAAAAAAAAGTTTATTGTTTTTAAAAACAATTGTGTCAGACTGTTTCACTGACTTCTATTTGACTCTAGTAGTGCTTAACAATGGAATGAAATATATGTAAATTATTAACCAACTATAAGACTGGAGGGTGATGAAGAAATATGCTAGCCTGTTACCTTGACATAAAGGAGAGGAAGATGGGATGGACATGGCTCAGTTAGTTTGAATCCATTGACCCCCCAAAAAATCCAATCAACAATGAATTTAGTATGAAGCAAACGATCATTGTGATTCTAATTTGACTTTACCGTAAGCACAAATTTCTGCTCATTGTGTGTTACTTGTTTTGAAATGTTTTGTTTGGACAAAAGTCTTAAAAGTGAGTAATGTGATACTAGAGTGAATTTTAAGTAACGGAGAAGCTTCATGATGAAGAGAATGAGTGATGCAACTAGATTGTTCGCTTGAGTTCCATTCTCCTCCTTTGCCAGTTCTGGTTTGGCCTCATGTCTGTTTGTGTTGTTGACATATTCTTCAGGATTGAGACTACACTTAGTTTGTCGAAAGCTGAAAACAACTCTTTGCAGCTGTTTATTCCAGGTTTCAGTAATGGTCCTCAAACTTAGATGTGTACCATAATCTCCTAAGAGGCTTGGTAAGATGTACAGTGTCTACACTACTTAGAATTTCTAATGCTGTGGCTGGCCAGAATACCTATAGTTGTTAACAAACCCCACAGATAACTCTGTTGTACACCAAGGTTAGAGACTGCTGGTTTGGCTCATTCCTATGGAAGGTATCCTTGAGATCATTTAACTTTATATCACCTCTTCAAGATGCAGCTATTCCTAGACTCTTCTAAAATCCCTCAAAGGGTGGATACCTGGAGAATACTAATTCTTGTTGGCATCTTTCATGTGCCAAAACTTTACAGAACCACCTTCAGTGTTGCTGGCATTTGTAAGTGAAAGAGAGAAGATAAAAGTAATTCAAGAGTCGTTCACGAATGCTGTGATATGACCTTTTCCCTGTTGCCCACAGGTTTTGGCATTCCTTTAATATAACTCTAATTCAGCAGGAAACAGTTGGCATTCTTAATGCTTAACTCTTAACTGGCAAATCCCAACTCACTTTCATGGTCCCTGGATGTGAGTAAGCTCAATCAAATCAAAGTTTCTAACTATAGATTCACATTCTAGTACCATGTAGCACTTAAGGTAGTTACAAGGACACTTTCTGTCCATGTGACTATTAATCAGAGTAATCCCAACAATTCATTTCTTTTTTTATTTCAAACTAGCAGTGTGCAAGGAGCTCTGGTAGTGTAGTGCCTAATGCACTTGACTGCTAACCAGAAGGCTGGTGGTTCAAACTCACCAGCCACTCCTCGGAAGGAAGGTTGGGCAATCTACTTCCGTAGTGATACTGCCTTGGAACCCAAGGAAGGATCGCTATGAGTCGGGTCCGACTCAACGGCACATAACAACAACAACCACAGCAGTGTGCTAACTGAGATTATGTAGAATAGAAAGAAGGAGATAGGTTATTATCTAACTTTAGTGTGATCTCAATACCACTGATTACTTCTCTGGACTATTTTAGATGCCATATCAGAAGTATGGTTGTCACATTAAAATCTTTACGTTTTTATTCTAGTTCAACAAATAGTTACTGCATATATCTCACTGCCTGAGATATACTCATTACTAGCCTAGCAATTAAGTATGCAAAGGTGAATATAGCATGATTCTTGTCCTCAGGGAGTGTATACTTCAGTAAATACAACAGAGGAAATATATACAATAGAATGCAAGGTTTTATGGGGAAAAGACACTGTTTAGATTTATTCAGTGATTCACTTGAGTAGTTCTGAATCTACAGTTCTGAATCATCATCATAACTACTAGGCGAGCTTTTATGAAAAAAGAGTCCCAGATTCTACCTCAGAGTCAGAGTTTCCCTGTATAGGGCCTTTGTTCTGTGACTTTGTCTCTCATATTCACCGACATGGAATACACAAGTCTAGTGGCTTGATGACAGCTAACAACAACAAGAAGTGAGTTTTAACTGTATTGTGTGTGTACATGAAGTGGGAATTGACATTCCAGTAGGAAAACAGGTGATAGTCAAAGTACTGAGGATTGATGAATCGATTTTCACAGTACAATGTGCTTAGTGTATCTCAAGATGTAAATGAAAGGACTCTTATAAGCAAGTAACAGGAACACAGCCCAAATTAGCTTAAGCCTGAAAGGGCATGAATTGATTCATAGAGTAGAAAGGGCAGAGCCTCTAAAGCAGTGCTAGCCAATACACTAGCCCCTAGCAATGTGGGGCTATTGGTCGTTTGGAAATGTGGCTAGTCGAAATTCAGATTGCTTTAAGCATAAAATACACACTGGGTTTAGAAATTTTAGGATTCAAAAAAAATGTATTCAATTTCATTAACAATTTTTGTTTTAAAATAATTGAATACATGTTGACATTATATTTTGGATAGATTGGGCCAAATAAAATTTATTATTGAATTAATTTTACTTTTTTACTTTAAAAAATATGTCTGCACAGGTGACTCCCTTTATGTTTGTATTGGACAGTGCTGCTCTAGAATGACTGGCAGCAGGAGCTGCGTGCACCCAGAGCTCCTGTCTCTCCTCTCTGGGTGTCAGCCTCGTTCCCTCCTGCTGCAGAAGCCTTTTCTCCTAGAAGCAGGAGCCATGTCATCAGTAGCACTGAGCTCTTCTAGTACTGGGGTTAAAATAGGAGCGCTAGGGGCATAGTTCTGCTCTGCCTACAGGGTCACTACGAGTCAGAATTGACTTGATGGCATGGGTTTTTGGAATTTTAATCTTTATGGGAGCAGATCGCCAGGTCTTTTCTACCCTGGATCCACTGGGTGGGTTCAAACCACCAGATATTTAAGTTAGCAGCTGAGTGCTTAAGCATTATGCCCCCAAGGCTCCTATGAAACATACCAAAACCAAATTCCTTACCCTGCAGTGGATTCCAACTCTTAGAGACCCTGTATGATAGAGTAGAACTGCCTCATGGAGTTTCCAAGGCTATAAATCTTTATGCAAGCAGGCTGCCACATCTTTCTCCCAAGGAGCTCCTGTTGGGTTTGAACCACTGATCTTCATTTGGCAGCCAAGGACTGAATCACAACACCACCAGCGCTCCTTCCTGTGAAGCATAGTAAGTGTTTAATGCATACATGTGAAATAATTGAGTGAGTGTTTATTTTAAAGATGAAGGAACTGAAGCTTTGTTGTTGTTAAGTGTCATTGAGTTGATTCCAACTCAAAATGACCCTGTGTACAACAGAATGAAACACTGCCCAGCACTGAGCCATCCTCACAATCGTTGCTGAGTTTGAGCCCATTTTTGCAGCTACTGTCAGTCTGTCTTGTTGAGGGTCTTCCTCTTTTTTTGTTGACCCTCTACTTTACTAAGCATGATATCCCTCTTCAGGGACTGGTTCTTCCTCATAACATGTGCCAAGGAGATGAGACGAAGTCTTATAATCCTTGTTTCTAAGGGGCATCTGGCTGTACTTCTTTCAAGACCCATTTGTTCATTTTTCTGGCAGTCCATGGTGTGTTCGTATTCTTTGCTAGCACTGTAATTCAAATGCATCAGTTCTTCTTCAGTTTTCCTTATTCATTGTTCAGTTTTCACATGCACATGAGACTATTCAAAATGCCATGGCTTGGAGCAGGCATAACTTAGTCCTCAAAGTGGCATCTTTGCTTTTTAAAACTTTACAGGGGTCTTTTAAAACAGATTTGGCCAATGCAATATGTCAGTATTTTCTCTGTTTATCATGATGTTGGTGGCTTATCGGTTTGGTTGTAAGGATTTTTATTTTCTTTATGTTGAGAAAGCCATACTGAAGGCTATGGTAGTACTTGAAGTCCTCTTCAGTTACAGCAGGCAAGGTTGTGTCATCTGCATATTGCAGGTCGTTAATGAGCCTTCCTCTAGTCCTAATTCCGTGTTCTTTTTCATACAACCCAGCTTCTCTGATGATATGCTCAGCATACAAATTGAGTACATATGGTGACAGGATACAGCCCTGATGCATACCTTTCCTGATTTAAACTGTGCTGTATCCCCTCGTTCAAACAACTGCCTCTTGGTCTATGCACAGGTCCCTCATAAGCACAATTAAGTGTTCTGGAATTCCTATTCTTTGCAATGTTCCCCATAATTTGTTGTGATTCATACAGTTGAATGCCTTTGTATAGTCAATAACATACAGGTCAACATCATTCTGGTATTCTCTGCTTTCAGCCAAGATCTGTCTAACATCAGCAGTGGCATTGCTCATTCCATGTCTTCTTCTGAATCTGCCTTGAATTTCTCACACTTCCCTGTTGATGTATTGCTGCAACCGTTTTTTAGTTATCTTCAGTAAAACATTACTTGTTTGTGATATTAATGATATTGCTAGATAATTTCTACATTCCGTTGCATCACTTTTTTCTTTTTTTTGGAATGGACACAAGTATAGATCTCTTCAAGTCAGTTGGCCAGGAGCTGTCTTCCAAATTTCTTGGCATAGACAAGTGAGCGCATTGCATCCATTTGCTGAAATACCTAAATGGGTACTCAGTCAATTCCTGGAGTGTTGCTTTTCGTTAATTCATTCAGTGTAGCTTGGACTTCTTCCTTCAGTACCATCAGCTCTTGATCTTTTGCTGCCTCCTGAAATGGTTGAACATTGACCAATTCTTTTTGATGCAGTGACCAAAAGAATACATTGTGTTCCTTCTGTCTTCCTTTGATGCTTCCTGTGTCATTCCGTTTTGCCCGTAGAATTCTTCGGTACTGAAACTCCACACTCGAATTTTTTCTCCAGTTTGTTCAGCTTGAGAAATGCTGAGCTTGCTCTTCCCTTCAGGTTGTCTAGCTCCAGGTCCTTTGTACATTTCATTATAATACTTTGTTTTTATGAGATGCCCTTTGGAATCTTCTATTAAACTCTTCTACTTTGTAATTTATTCCATTTGTTTTAACTCCTCTACCTTCAAGAGCAAGTTTCAGAGTCTTCTGAAATGCATTTTGGTTTTTTCTTTCTTTCCTGTCTTTTAATGACCTTTTGCTTTGTTCACCCACAGTGCCCTTGATACCTTCCCACAATTCATCTGGTAATTAGTGTTCCATGTATCAAATCTGTTCTTGAGATGGTCTCTGAATTCAAGTGGGATATACTCAACATCATACTTTGGCTTTCCCGGACTTGTTTAATTTTCTTCAGCTTCAACTTGAACTTGCATATGAGCAGCTTGTTGTCTATTCTGCAGTCAGACCCTCGCCGTGTTCTAACTGATGATGTTGAACTTTTCCATCATCTATTTCCATAGATGTAGTCAATTTGATTTCTGCATATTCCTTCAGGTGAGGCTCACATGTACAGTGGCTTTTATTTTGTTGAAAAAAGGTGTTTGCAATGAATAAGTCATTGGCCTTGCAAATTTATATCATGGAATTTCCGATGTTGTTTGTATCACTAAAGCTCTATTTTCCAGCTACCAAGCCTTCCTTTTTCCCCCAACTTTCCCATTCTAATCATCAGTAATATCAATGCATCTTTATTGCACGTTTGATCAATTTCAGACTGCAGAATTTGGTAAAAATCTTCAGTTTCTTCATCTTTGGCATTAGTGATTGGTATGTAAGTTTGAATAAAAGTCATATTAACTGATCTTTTTTGTATGCATATGGATACTTTCCTATCATTGACCACATTGTACTTTGGGATGGATCTTGAAGAGTTCTTTTTGATCATGAATACCATCCCATTTCTATTCAACTTGTCATTTCCAGCATCGTAGATCATGTGATTATCCAAGTCAAAATGGCCAATAACAGTCCATTTCAGCTCACTAGTGCCTAGGACACAGATCTTTATGTATTCCATTTCATTTTTGATGGCTTCCAGTTTTCCTTGGTTCATATTTTGTACATTTCACACTCTGATTGTTAATGGACATTTTCAGCTGTTGCTTCTCATTTTGAGTTATGCCATTTAAACAAATGAAGGTCCAGAAAGCTTTATTCCATCCCATGTCATTAAGGTCAGTTCTACTTTGAGGAGGCAGCTCCTCCCCAATTGTATTTTATTGTCTTGCTATCTGATGGGCTCATCTTCTGGCACTGAATCAGAGAACGTTCTGCTGCTATTCATAAGGTTTTCACTGGCTAGTTTTTTTCTTAAGATGTAGGTTGCCAGCTCCTTTTTTCTAGTCTTTCTTAGTCTGGAAGCTTCACTGAATCCTATCCACCATGGGTGACACTGTTGGTATTGCAAATATTGGTGGCATAGCTTCCACCATCACAACAACACACAAACCTCCTAGTAAGAAAACATGACAGAAGACTGGTGGATCTGAAGCTCAGAGAAGTTCAGTAATTGGCACAAGTCACATTGGATATGAAGTAGTGGAAGCAAGTTTAAAGCCCCAGTTACTTTTGGTTGCAAAGCCACACCATTAATGGTCATCATGCCACAAGAAGGGAATGCTGTCATGGGCAGGCAAAACAATAAATGTATACTGTAACAGACAACACAAGGTAGTAGAAAGCACTGGCATTGGTATCAGAAATCTTAAGTTGATTTCTGGCTCTGCTGAGTCACATGGAAGAGAGGCAAGAGTGAAGAGGGGGTCAGAAGTCCCCATCTAGTCCCTGTGGACTGAGAGTAGGGGAGGGGTGCTGTCCAAACAATAATTGGGAGCTCTACTAGAGGAGCCTGGGATAATCCTAGGGGAATGGAGGATTGGCAGAGGGCAAATACCTGTCTCTGCTTTGGAGTATGTTCCCACAGTGCACTGAGAACCTATACCTGCCTTTCCTGCAAAGGCCATCTCTTTTGTCACTGTCTGTTGGATATAGCACTTGAAATTTTGAAATGTAATATTTTCTAAGGGATATTAAATTTGGAATGAAATTGTGGAGACAGCTGGCATCAAGATAATTGCTAAATGTGATGTCTGACAGACCAGGCTGACAGTTGTGAGAATGTGATAATGTTTTCTACTTTATAAATGCAAAATCATGTGAGGACTTTTTTCTCTCTTGTATAAATGACTGTCTTTATTAATTCCAAAAGTAGTTTCTAATAAATACAGTAATTATTCTCTAGCTATGCTAAAAACCAGTTAAAAAAGTTACAGCATTCAATTTTCCTGATATTTTTCTAAGAACATAAATCAGTTTTTTAGCTTGTGATCTTCATTTAGAAAAAAACAATAGTGATTTTTGTCTATCAGGTGTTGGCTAAAAGAGAATTTACTTTTTTTTTTTTTTTTTTATTAGGATTTGGGTGAAGATTTACAGAGTAAATTCACTTTTCATACAGCAGTTCACA
>NW_006921764.1:4402264-4420061 GCF_000298275.1 Orycteropus afer afer | reverse complement strand
CTCAGGGGTCCAAGATTATCTTCTGTGTCTGTGTTAATTGGTTTCCCTTTTCTTTGTTGAAGAGGGTCTGTGCAATCCTTCTGCCTACTCCGCCATCTTGCCCCCCCTCGAGAATTTACTTTTCTAGTAATTGTTTTACAATTGATGAAACAGTTGTTCAGAGATGAAAAGTACAGTGAAGGAGGGAAAGTTATGTATGGTGAAACAGGGTAGAATTTAGTGATTCAGCATTTCTTTCTGATGAGATCGGATTTACTCATGTATTGCACACATTCATGTTTCAAACATTAGCTGAATGTTTCTTTTCTTCTTTTTTTTTTTTATTGTGATTTGGGTGAAGGTTTACAGAGCGAATTCACGTTCCATACAGCAGTTTGCATACACTTTGTCTTATGACACTGACTACAATTTACCACGATGCAACAGCTCCCCTCCCACTTGTTCCCCATAGTTACCTCTTCCCTGTGTCCTTGCCTTGAATATTTACTTTTTATTTGATTACTTTTTTTTTTTTTTAATTGTGAGTTGGGTGAAAGATTACAGAGCAAATTCATTTTCTGTACAACAGTTCATATATGTTTTCTTTCATGACATTGATTGCAATCCCCGTAATGTCACAGCTCTGTTACCACTTCCTCCCTGTGGTTACCTTTTCCCTGTGTCCTTCTTTCCAATGCATTCTTGCCTTCTGAACTGTCTCCCTGTGCAAATACTGCCCTTCTGATCTCCCTTGATTGATTGTTCCAAGGATTGTGTCTACCTGGTGTAAACCTTCACCTTATATGTCTGTCTGTTGTTTGGCTGGAAGCCACGGGAGTGAGTTCAATTCTAAGCCCAGAGGGTAACTAGGGGCCATAGCCTTGGGGCTTTAATCACTCTATCAGACATATAAGATTGGTCTTCTTTTTTTATGATACTGAGTTTCATTCCATATTTTTCTCCCACTCTATCCAGGATCTCCTGTACTGATCCCTGTCCAAGTGGTTGACAGGGGTAGCCAGGCATCATCTAGTTCTTCTGGTCACTGGGTCTAATAGGCTGAGGTTTTCATGGTCCACTAGCCCTTTGGACTAATTTTTTCCGTGCATGTTTGATTTTTTCTATTCTTTGCTCTGGTTGAGGAGAGACCCGTTGTGGCATCTGGATGGTTGCTTAACTCATAAAACTCATTGCCGCCGAGTCAGATCCAACTCGTAGTGATCCCTCCTTGGGTTTCTGAGGCAGTATCACTATGGAAGTAGATTGCCCAATCTTTCTTCCGAGGAGTCATTGGTGGGTTTGAACCACGCCGCTTGCAAGCTTTTAATACCCTAGTCGCTACTCACCAAATTAGGATGTAGAGCGATGCTTTTGTGTAGCATGTTATGCCCATTGAGCTTGATGTCCCCTACAACCATGGTCCTGAGCCCACAGGTCCAACTACTTGTTCCTTCTGGGTAACTGGCTGGGTCAAGAAGGCACCAAAACCTTGTCCCTTGTCAGCTCTACTATACACCTGGACATTCTTATTGCACATACAAATGCGCATGTAGAAACATTGTCTGCTAACCCTGTACATGGTCCTGAGCACACTCCCCACTGGCTAGACATACCTGATTGTTTAGCCTGTCCACCCATCTATCCACCCATAGATCAATGCTTGCCATCACTGACAACACAGTACTGTACCTGCAAAAGGGTTTATCTTTGTTGTCTGTACCTCCCATGTACCTCTCTATGTCTTCATCTTCCTCAATGCCATTGTGTTGATCATTCATATTTGTTACATTGCCCTTCCCTTCACCCAATACTTGTCTCTATGTATTATCTAGCAGTGTTCCTTCCCTTCCTCTCCTCCCCCTGGTAACCAACAAAGAAAGTCTCCTTCCATATATAAACCTTTACTTAACTTTTTACAATGATGAACTAATAAAATATTTGTCTTTCAGTGATTGATTTATTTCACTCAGCATAATGTCCTCCAAGCTCATCCACATTATTGGTGTTTTGTAGATTCTACGGTATTTCTTAGTGTTGCATAGTAATCCGTTGTGTGTATGTACCATAGTTTGCTTATCCATTCTGCTGTTGGGCACCTAGGTTATTTCCATCTTTTTGCTATCGTAAATAGTGCTGTGATGATCATGGTTGTGCATATATCTGTTCTTGTCCTGGCTCTCACTTCTTTAGGATTGTTGTTGTTGTTGTTAAGTGTTGTTGAATTGGCTCCTACTCATAGCAACCTTATGTACAACAAAACGAAACACTGTCTGGTCCTCTGCCAGCCCCATAATCCTCACTATACCTGAGCCCATCATTGTAGCTACTGTGTCAATCCACCTTGTTAAGGGCCTTCCACTTTTTTGTTGACCCTCCACTTTACCAAGCATGGTATCTTTCTCCAGGTAATGGTCCCTTCTGACAACATGACCAAAGTAGGTGAAATGAAGTCTGGCCATTCTTGCTTGCAAGGAGCATTCTGGGTGCACTTCCTCCAGGATAGATTTGTTAGTTCTTTTAGCACTCCATCGTACTTTCAGTCTTCTTTGCCAACACCACAACTCAGAAGTATCAACTATTCTTCAGTCTTCCTTATTCATTGCTCAGCTCTCACATGCATATGAGGTGATTAAAAATACCATGATTTGTGTCAGGCGCACCTTAGTCTTCAAAGAGACATTTTTGTTCTTCAGCACTTGAAAGAGGTCTTTTGCAGCAGATTTGCCCAATGCAATACATTATCAGATGTCTTGGCTGCTGCTTCCATTGGTGTTGATTGTAGAACCAAATGATGTGAAATCTTTGACAACTTCAGTCTTCTCTCCATTTATTGTGATTCTACTTATTGGTCCCATTGTGAGGATTTTTTTTTTTTGTTTGTATTGAGGTGTAATTCATACTGCAGACTGTAGTCCTTAGTCTTCATCAGTAAGTGCTTCAAGTCATCCCTACTTTCAGTAAGTAAAGTTGTGTCATCTGTGTATTGCAGATTGTTAATGAGCCTTCCCCCAATCCTGATGCCATGTTCTTCTTCATACAGTCCAGCTTCTTGGATTCTTTGCTCAGCATACAGATTGAATAAGCATGGTGAAAGGATACAACCCTGACACACTTCCTTCCTGATTTTGAACCATGTACTATACCCTTGTTCTGTTCAAATGACAGTTTTCTGGTCTATGTACAGGTTCCTCATGAGTACAATTAAGTGTTCGAGAATTCTCTTTCTTCCCAATGTTATCCATACTTTGTTATGATCCACACAATCAAATGCTTTTGCATAGTTAGTAAAACATAAGTAAACATCTTTCTGGTATTCTTTGCTTTGAGCCAAGATCCATCTGACATCAACAATGTTATCTCTCATTCCACATCCTCTTCTGAATCCAGCTTGCATTTGTGGAAATTCTCTGTCAATATACTGCTGAAACCATTTTGAATTATCTTCAGTAAGATTTTACTTACTGAAAATGTGACATTAATGATATTGTTCAATAATTTCCACATTTTGTGGGATCACCTTTCTTTGGAATGGATACAAATATGGATCTCTTCCAGTCAGTTGCCCAGGTAGCTGTCTTCCAAATCTCTTGGCATAGCTGAGGGAGTGCAATCCAACATGACCTCAGTTTGTTGAAACATCTCACTGGGTATTCTGTCAATTCCTGGAGCCTTGTTTTTTGCCAGGTTCTTCAGTGCAGCTTTGACTTCTTTCCTCAATACCGTTGGTTCTTGATCATATCATATCTTTAGGATATATGCCTAGTAGTGGGATTGCTGGATCAATTGGTATTTCTAATTCCAAGTTCTTAGGAATTGGTGTACTATTTTCCAAAGTGGTGGTATCATTTTACAGTCCCACCAGCAGTGTATGAGAGTCCCAATCTCTCCACATCCTTGCCAGCATTTCTTATTTTCTGTCTTGTTGAACTTTGCCATTAATCCTGGGGCGAGATGGTATCTCATTATTGTTTTAATTTGCATCTCTAATGGGTAATAATTGTGAACATTTCTTCATGTGTTTGTTGGCCGCCTGAATATCCTCTTTGGTGAAGTGTCTATTCATGTTGTCTGCCCATTTTTGAATTGGGTTGTTTGTCTTTTTGTTGTTGAGATGTTGGAGTTTTCTATAAATTTTAGAGATAAGTCCCTTGTCAGATAAGTTGTTGCCAAATATTTTCCCCCAATCTATAGGTTATATTTTTACTCTTTTGAAGAAGTCTTTTGAAGCACATAAAAATTTAATTTTTAGAACAGCCCATTCATCTTGTTTATTTTCTGATGTTTGTGCATTTTGGGTTATGCTCGACAGTCTATTTATGTCATAAAGTCACGAACAACAAACACAAAGCACTGCTGTCGAGTTGGATCCAACTCACAGCAACCCCTCCTTGGGTTTATGAGGTGATAACACTATGGAAGTAGATTGCCCAACCTTCCTTCCAAGGAGTAGCTGGTGGGTTTGAACCGCCAGCCTTCTGGTTAGCAGTCAAATGCCATAGGCACTAAACTAAATTTGCCCCTATTTTTTCCTTGAGGAACTTGATAGTTTCGGTTTCACATTGAAATCTTTGATTCATCTGGAGTTAGTTTTTGTGTGTGGTGTGAGGTACAGAACTTGTTTCATATTTCTGGAAATAGATATCCAGTTTTACCAGCACCATTTGTTAAAGAGACCATCTCTTCCCCATTTAGTGGATTTTACCCCTTTGTCAAAAATCAGCTGACCATAGGTCAATGGATTTATTTTGAGTACTCAATTCTATTCCACTGGTCTATGTGTCTGTCACTGTACCAATACCAGGCTGTTTAGACTACTGTGGCTGTATACTAGGTT
Organism: Orycteropus afer afer; assembly: GCF_000298275.1. NCBI lineage: Eukaryota > Metazoa > Chordata > Mammalia > Tubulidentata > Orycteropodidae > Orycteropus > Orycteropus afer. The sequence goes on along the minus strand of NW_006921764.1, from coordinate 4,415,248 downwards.
TAGAGATCTGGGAGTGTGAGACCTTCTACTTTTTCTTCTTCAATAGTGCTCTGTTTATTCAGGGTCTCTTTCCTTCCATATAAAATTAGTGATTGGTTTTTCCATATCCTGAAAGAATGTTGATGGGATCTGGATTGGGATTGCATTGAACGTATAGATTGCTTTGGGTAGGTTGTATTTACATTTTCACAATACACACTCTTCCTATCCGTGAGCATGCTATGTTATTCCATTTATACAGATCTCTTATGGTTTCTTGAAGCAGTCTTTGGTGGTTTTCTTTGTATAGTTCTTTTGTGCCGCTGGTAAGATCTATTTCCAAGTATTTACATTTTTTTTGTTTTTTTTGGTAAGTATTTTAAATGGTATTGATTTCCTTTCCAGCAATCTCTTTGCTGGTGTAGAGAAATCCAACTAAGTTTTGTATGGTGATCTTGTATTATGTCACTATGCCAATCTCTCAGTTAGCTCCAGTAGTTTTTTTTTGCTGAGTCTCTTGGGTTTTCTATGTATAGGATCATATCATCCGCAAATAGGGATGGTTTTACTTCTTCTTTACCGATTTATATGCCTTTGATTTCCCTTTCTTGCGTTATTGCCCTGGCTAGGACTTCCAATACAATGTTGAATATAAGTGGTGATGTTGTTGTTGTTATGTGCTGTCAAGTCAGACCCGACTCATAGCAACGCCTCCTTGGGTTTCAGTATCACTGCGGAAGTAGATTGCCCCATCTTCCTTCCGAGGAGTGGCTGGTGGGTTTGAACTGCCAGCCTTCTGGTTAGCAGTCAAGTGCCTTAGCCACTATGCTACCAGAGCTCCTATAAGCGGTGATAGAGGGCATCCTTGTCTGGTTCCTGTTTGTAAGGGGAATGGTTTCAGTCTCTCTCCATTGAGAATAATGTTGGGTGTTAGTTTTGTATATATGCCTTTATTATGTTGAGGAATTTCCCTTCTATTCCTATTTTTCTGAGAGTTTTTTTTTTTTTAATGAGAAATGGGTGTTGGATTTTATCAAATGCCTTTTCTGCATTGATTGATATGATCATGTGGTTCTTTTCCTTTGCTTTATTTATGTGGTGGATGATGTTGATTGTTTTTCTAATGTTGAATCATACCTGGTATGAACCCCAGTTGGGCACAATGTGTTAATTTTTTGATACATTGTTGGAGTCTCTTGGCTAGGATTTTGTTGAAGATTTTAGCTTCTGTGTTCATGAGGGATACTGGTCTGTAGTTTTCCTTTTTAGTGATATCTTTGCCTGGTTTTAGTGTCAAGGTTATGCTTGCTTCATAAAATGAATTTGGGAGGATTCCTTCCTTTTCTGTGTTCTGAAATAGTTTGAATAGGATTGGTGTCAGTTATTCTCTGAATGTTTGGTAGAATTCTCCAGTGAAACTGTCTGGGCCAGGACTTTTTTTGGTTGGTAATTTTTTTAGTGACCTGTTTGATTTCTTCTTTTTATGGGTCTGCTCAACTTTTCCACCTCAGTGTGTATTAGTTTAGGTAAGTAGTATATTTGTAGAAATCTGTCCATTTCTTTTAGATTTTCAAATTTGTTAGAGTTTTTCATAGTAGCCTGATATTATTATTTTTATTTCAGTTGGTTCTGTTGTGACATTGCCCAATTAATTTCTTGTTGTTATTGTTGTTATTATGTGTGTTATTTGTAATCTCTCTCTTTTAAATTTGCTGATGGTTTGTCAGTTTTATTAATGTTTTCAAAAAACCAACTTCTAGTTTTTTATTTTTTCTATTGTCTCTTTTCTGTTTCATTTATTTCTACTTGAATCTTTTTTTCAAATTCTATTTATTATTATTATTATTGCAGTGTTTTCTCCCTTCTCCTCCCCTGCCCTCGAGATTCTCCTCAAATCTGTATTATTTCTTTTCTTCTGGTGATGATAGACTTTTATTGCTGCCTTTTTTCTAATTGTTGGAGTTGTTGAGTTATGGTGTTAATTTTGGGTCTTTCTTATTTTTTGATAGGTGGATTTACTGCTATATATTGGCCTCTGATCACTGCTTTTCCAGTGTCCCAGAGAGTTTGATATGTTGTCTTTTCATTTTCATTTTATTCTAGGAATATTTTAATTTCATTTTTTATTTCTTCTATTATCCAGTCTTTTTTTTTCCCCTCCAGTTTAAGTAATAAAAATTTTTTGAGAATTCTTAGGTATCCAGTCATTTTTAAGAAGGGTGTTATTCAGTTTCCATATGTTTACTTTTTCCATTGATCTTCCTGTTGTTGATTTCTAATTTTATGGCTTTGTGATCTGAGAAGATGCTTTGCAGTATTTCAATGTGTTTAAATTTATGAAGGCTTGCTGTGTTGCCTAACATATGGTCTATAGTGAAGAATGTGCACTGGAAAAGAATGTGTGTGGTACTGTTGTTGGGTGAAGTGCTCTGTAGATGTCTATAAGGTCAAGTTGGTGGATTGTATTGTTTAGTTCTTCTGCATCTTTGTTGAATATCTTTCCAGTTGTTCTATCTTTGATTGAAAGTGGTGTATTAAAGTTTTCTACTATGACTGTGGAGTCATCTGTTTTTCTTTTCAATTCTGTTAAACTCTGATTTATGTGTTTTGAGTCTCTTTCATTGGGTGCATAGATATTTATTATGCTAAGTCTTCTTGTTCAATCAAGCCATCAATCACATTATAATGTCCTTTGATCCTTCAGTCATGATATAATGTCCTTCCTTGTCTTTTATGGTAATTTTTGTCTTAAAGTCAGTTTTACCAGAAATTAATATTGCTACTCCTGCTCTTTTTTGGTTGCCACTTGCTTGATCTTTTTCCAACTTTTGATTTTAAGTCTACTTTTGTCTTTATCTCTAAAGTGTGTCTCTTGTAGACAGCATATTGGTGGATGTTTTCTTATCCAGTCTGCAGCTCTCCGTCTCTTGAGTGATGCATTTAATCTATTGACATTCAATGTAATTATTGACATGTATAAATTTGTTGCTGTCATTTTGTTATGTGTTTTTTCATGGTGTTGCTGATTTCTTTGCTTCATATAATTTTCTTTGCTGAGCTTGTTTTGTTTATGAAGTATATTATTATTACCTTCATTGCTATTGTTTTAGTATTTTCTAAGTATTTGTGCTTTTCTTCTTTTTCTGTTTTTATGTGAAGATTTATTATTTTTCTTTGAGGGTAATCTGTGATTGGTAAATTTCTTCCTACACTTAGAACAGTCTGTATTATCTTCAGTTATATTGACTTCCTCAAAATTTATAAGTTCTGTAACTGTACTGTTTTCTTCCTCTTTTTGGTTTGTAGTTGTCCTTATTTAGCAGTTAATTTCCCTGGTTCCCTGTTTACAATCTTGTAGGCTTATTTACTTTGGATGCTTCCATAACTGGATTGGTTTCTGGGTTATGTCATCACATGTGTTAATGGTCGGTTGTTGTTTGCCGTTGTTGGTTATCTGTCCAAAGGACTTCCTATATCATCTCTTGTAAAGTTGTTCTGATTTTAACAAATTCCCTTAATTTCTGCTTATCTGGAAATGTCCTAATTTCACTAAAATATTTGAGGTACAGTTTTGCTGGGTATATATTTCTTGGTTGGAGATTTTTTTCTTTCAGGATTTTATATAAACCATCCCATTGCCTTCTTGCCTGCATGGTTTCTGCCTAGAAATCAGAGTTTAGTCATATTGATTGCCCTTATAGGTAACTTTTCATTTTTCCTGTGCTGCTTTCAGAATTGTTTCTTTGCCTTTGGTTTTGATGAGTTTGATGATGATATGTCTCCGTGATTTTCTTTTGGGGCCTCTCCTGTTTGGGGATCATTGGACTTCTTGAATGGATATATTCTCATCTTTCATCATACCAGGGAAATTCTCTTCCAATACATCTTCAACATTTTTCTCTGTGGTTTTATTTTTATCTTCCTGTTCTGGAATTCCAATGAGATGTAGGTTATTCCTTTTGATAGTATCCCACATGAATCTTAGGCTTTCTTCATTTTGTTTTGATCTTTTTTCTTTTTTTAATTGTGATTTGGGTGAAAGTTTACAGAGTAAATTCACTTTCCATACAGTTCACATACACTTTGTCTCATGATGTTGACCACAATTTACCACAATGCAACAGCTCCCCTTCCATTTCCTCCCCACAGTTATCTCTTCCCTGTGTTCATCCCTCCATGCATTCTTGCCCCCTGAGCTGTTTCCCTGTGCATACACAGCCCTTCTTTCTCCCATGATTGTTCTCTCCAAGGAGTGTATCTACCTCAGGTAAATGTTCAACGCATATGCCTGTCTTTTGTTTGGCTGGAAGCCACAGGTATGGGTTCAATTCCAGATCTGAAGGGAAGCTAGGGGCCATAGTCTCAGTGGTTCCACCCGGCTCTATCAGACCAGCAAACCTGCCCCCCCCTTTTTTTCCAAATGATTTTGAGTTTTTTCCACATTGTTCTCCTTCTCTATCCAGAATCTCCTCCATAGATCCCCCTCCAAGTAGTTGACAGTGGTCGCTGGGCACCATCTAGTTCTTCTAGTGTCATAGTTGTATAGGCTGTGGATCACATGATGTACCAGTTGCTATGATGAATTGTTTCCATGAATCTTTGGTTTTCTTCATTCTTCTTTGCTCTGGATGAGGAGAGACCTATCGTTGCATCTAGATGGCTGCTTGCCAGCTTTTAAGATCCCAGTCACTACTTGCCAAAGTAGGAGGAACAATGTTTTTCTGTAATATGTTCTGGCAATTGAGCTTGATGTCCTCTGCGACTATGGTCCCGAGCCCACAGATTCAACTACTCACTCCTCTGGATAGCTGGCTGTGACCAAGAAGTGACTACAACCTTGTCCCTTGTCAGCTCTACTATACACCTGGGAATTCTTACAGAATATACAAATACACTTGTAGGACCATTGTCTGCCAACCCTGTACCTGGTCTTAGATACAATCCCTGCTGCATAGATATACCTAATAGCTCAGCCTGTCCACCCATGTTTCCCTTCACTGACAATGCAGTACTGTATGTGCAAAGGGGTCTATCTTTGTTGTCTCCACCTCCCATATACCTCTCTATGTCTTTCTCTTCCTCAGTGCCACCATGTTGTTGATCTTTTTTCTGATTGATCCTTTCCAAAGAAGTATTGAGGTATTTGTCTTTATCATCACTAATTCTGTCTTCCATTGATTTGATTCTACTCCTTTGTCTGTTTAATATGTTGTCTATTTCTGAAAATGTAGTATTTATCTTCTGAATTTCTGTCTGTAGATTTTGTATCATTTCTAATTTTTCATTTTGTCATTTTGTTCTTGTATTGTCTTCTGAAATTATTTTAGGGTTTTGTCTGTGTTTTCTTTAGTTTTGTCAGTGTATTCTTTGATTTGCCTCTCAATCCATTGAAGGTACCTAGATATAATTCATTTGAATTCCTTATCAGAGAATTAAATTTTGCTTTTTCTTCAGGGATGTGTTCTGGGTCTATATCTTGGTCCCTTGTTTCTCCTGTTTTATCTTGCTTCTTTGTGTGGACCTTAATGGTCTTTTGTCTCTCAGACATTGTGACATTGATGTATTTGTGTTTAATTGGTGATAGTGTTTTGGAGTGATTTATCCAAGAGTTTTGCTTCTTTTGTTTTGCTGGATATATCTGAGTAACCAGGGTACTGTGCTCCTCTGTTCGCTAGTTGGCAGCACTTATGCATTCACCACCTTTCATCTGGTGAGTGTGATAGAGAATGACAGTGGGTGCACAGACCTCTGTTAGCTATTTGTGAAGAGCAGTTAAAGGTGTTGTTGTTGTTGTGTGCCATTGAGTCGGACCTGACTCATAGCGACCCCTCCTTGGGTTTCCGAGGCAGTGTCACTACGGAAGTAGATTGCCCCATCTTCCTTCCGAGGAGTGACTGGTGGGTTTGAACTGCCAGCCTTCTGGTTAGCAGTCAAGTGCCTTAGGCACTATGCTACCAGAGCTCCCACTATGCTACCAGAGCTCCAGAGTTAAAGGTGAATCAGGCTTATGTTGGCTGTTGTGTATTGTTGGCCAGGTGGTGCAGAAGTAAATGGTGGCCCTCACTCAGTAGGTGGAGCTGCAGGAGGTGCAGGTATGGTTGGATCATCTGGGCATGGTTGCTGTCTCCCACTCAGTTAGACAAAAACACCAATCATTAAAACCACCAAAAAATAAAAACAAGGACAAAAAACACACACTGCATGAACACACTGGAACAGTCACTAAAAGGAGGGGGGAAAAAGAGAGGGAAGGCAATAACTGAGACAAAACATTTAAAGAAATAATTTAAAAACATAAAACAAATATAAATAGAGAAAGAGTAAAAAAAAAAAAAAAACCACAATATATGGGGAGGGAGGAACAATAGAAAAAAGCTAGAATAAAATAATAATGAGGAAAAAAACCCCTGGAAAAATGCAAAAACAGAAACAATGGTTGGGAAGAACTACAAGAAAGAAAAAAAATGGGAATCAGGAAAAGGGAAGAGAAAAAAGCCTGATATTAGAATCTGGGAAGGGATAAAGAAAGAATAAAAATAAAAAGGAAGAAAGAAAAAAAATAACCAAAACAAAACCAAACTCACTGCCATCGAGTCAGATCCGACCCATTGCGACCCCTCCTTGGGTTTCCGAGGCAGTATCACTATGGAAGTAGTAGATTGCCCAACCTTTCTTCCGAAAAAAAATAAAGCAGACAAAAAACATCTGGGGGGGCACAGGGCACCCAGGCTCTGTCAGAGCACACAGACTAGTATGGAATTCCTGCCAGTCCAGGTGGTGGGTAGAGGTGATGGATGGCCTTACCTCCGTTCACCAAGAGGGTGTGGGGTATAAGAGTAACAAGGGGAATATTGCACCTTTCCAGTTGTCAACCTCCGGTATATCCATACCGTCCTTGGGAGGAGGAGCATGTTCTTCAGTCCCTGGAATGTAAACAAGAACACTGTTGCTTTAAATATCCAAAATGGCCACCACTTGTAAACATTCAAAATGGCTACACCCTCTGGACAGCCAAAATTCCATAGCTCAGTTTAACTCCTTCTTTGCTGTCTCCCTTTTTAGTTATCACCCACCAGTGCAGTTGTCCATGCAGCCCTTGGCGAGCAGGGCCAATTTTTAGGTTAATTCTCAGGTCCTAACACCACTTAGAAATATTCAAACTGTACATGCTGTCAGTCTACAACTCCATTTGTCTCCTTATTCACTGTTTTCATGCAGGTTCATCTCCTTCTGTATCCTTCCTTTCAAAGCTCAGGGCTCTAGGATTATCTTCTGTATCTGTGTCAGTTGGTTTCTCTTTTCTTTGTTGAAGAGGGTCTGTGTAGTTTGTTTGCCTATTCCACCATCTTACTGGAAGTCTCCTCAAATGGTATTTCTATTTCCAGCTTTTTAAGGAATCGCCATACTGATTTCCACAGTGGTTGTATCATTTTACAGTCCCACCAGCAGAGTATGAAAGTCCCAATCTCTCTACATCATCACCAGCATTTGTTCCTTTCTGTTTGCTACTAATGCTGAGATGAGAATGGTACCTCATTGTTGTTTTGATTTGCATTTCTCTAGTGATTAATGGGGAGCTTGGGTGGCATAGTGCCTAAGGCACTTGACTGCTAACCAGAAGGCTGGTGGTTCAAACCCACCAACCACTCCTTGGAAGGAAGGTTGGGCAATCTACTTCCATAGAAATGCCACCTTGGAAACCCAAGGAGGGGTTGCTATAAGTTGGGGCCAACTTGACGACACATAACAACAGCAACAACAATGATTAATGATTGTGAACATTTCTTCATGTGTTTGTTGGTTGCCTGAATATCTTCTTTGGTGAAGTGTCTGTTCATGTCTTCTATTTTTTAATTGATTTGTTTGCCTTTTTGATGTTGAGGTGTTGTAGTTTTCTATAAATTTTAGAATTAAGTCCTTTGCCTGATATGTCATTGTTGAATATTTTTTCTCATTTTGTAAGTTCTCATTTTACTGTTTTGGAGAAGTCTTTTAATGCATGTAAGAATTTAATTTTTAGAAAATCCCAATCATCTAGTTTATCTTCTGTGGTTTGTGCACCTGGGTTATGTCTGATAGTCTATTTATGCCATAAATTGGGGTCCTTAAGTTTGCCCCTATTTTTTCTTTGATGAACTTAGTATAGTTTTAGGTTTCACATTTAAATCTTTGATCCATCTGGAGTTTGTTTTTGTGTATAGTGCGAGGTATGGATCTTGTTTCATTTTTCTGCAAATGGATATCCACTTTTGCCTGCACCATGTGAGAGAGTGTCTCTTCCCCATTTAATGGATTTTGGCCCTTTGTCAAAGATCAGCTGACCATAGGTAGATGGATCAATTTCTGGGTTCTTAATTCTGTTCCACTGGCCTTTGTGTCCATCACTATACCAGTACTAGGCAGTTTTGACTACTATGGCTGAATAGTATAGGTTTTGAGATTTGTGAGTATGGTTGTTCTTCTTCAAGAGTGTTTTGCTTTCCTGAGATCTCTTTCCTTTCATATAAAATTAGTGATTATTTTTTCCATGTCTTTAAAGAATGTTGATGGAATCTGAATCAGGATTACATTGAATGTTTAGATTGCTTTGGGTAGTATTGGCATTTTCACAGTGTTCTATCTTCCTATCCATGAGCATGGTATGTGCTTCCCTTTATGTAGATCTCTCATAGTTTCTTTCTTTCTTTTTTTTTTTTTATTGTTTTGGGTGAAAGTTTACAGAGCAAATTCACTTTCCATATAGTAGCTCACATATACGTTGTCTCAAGACATTGACTACAATTTACCGAAATGAAACAGTTCCCCTCCCACTTCCTCCCAATAGTTACCTCTTCCCTGTGTCCATCCCTCCATGCACTCCTGACCCCTGAGCTGTCTCCCTGGGCATAAAAACCCCTTCTTTCTCCCATGATTGTTCTCTCTAAGGAATGTATCCAGAGCATAAATCTTCACCTTATATGCCTGTCTTTTGTTTGGCTGGAAGCCACAGGTGTGGGTTCAATTCCAGACCTGAAGGGCAGCTAGGGGCCATAGTCTCTGGTTCCACTAAGCTCTATCAGACCAGCAAACCTGGTCCCTTTTTTTCTTTTTCTAAATGATTTTGAGTTTTGTTCCACATTTTTCTCCCACTCTATCCAGGATCTCCTACGTAGATCCCCCTCAAAGTGGTTGACAGTGGTAGCCGGACACCATCTAGTTCTTCTGGTCTCATAGTCGTATAGACTGAGGATCGCATGGTGTACCAGTTGCGTGGGCTAATTGTTTCCATGAGTCTTTGATTTTCTTCATTCTCCTTTGCTCTGGACGAGGAGATACCCATCGTTGCATCTAGATGGATGCTTGCAAGATTTTAAGATCCCAGCCGCTACTCACTAAATTAGGAGGTGGAACAATGTTTTATGTAGTATGTTATGTTAATTGAGCTTGATGTCCCCTGCAAGCACTCTTATAGTTTCTTGAAGTAGTGTTTTGTAGTTTTCTTTGTATAGGTCTTTTGTGTTCCTGGTAAGATTTATTCCCAAATATATTCTCTTTTTTGGTAGCTATTGTAAATGGAAATGATTTCCTTATTTCCCTTTCAGAGACCTCTTTGCTGGTGTGGAGGAATCCAACTGATTTTTGTATGTTGATCTTTTATCCTGCCACTATGCTAAATCTTTCAATAAGTTCCAGTAGTTTTCATGGTATGTGTCTTGGATTTTCTGTGCAAAAGATCATATCATCTCCAAATAGGGATAGTTTTACTTTTTCTTTACCAATTTGGATCCCTTTGATATCCCTTTCTTGCTTTGTTGCCTTGACTAGTACTTAGAATACAGTGTTAAATAGAAGTGGAGATAGAGAGCATCCTTGTTTGGTTCCTGTTTGGAAGGGGAATGGTTTCAGTGTCTCTCCATTGAGAATAATGTTGGCTGTTGGTTTTGCATCTTTTGCCTGCTGCATAATTTCCCTTCTGTTCCTAGTTTTCTGAGGGATTTTATGAGAAATGGGTGTTGGATTTTATTAAATGCCTTTTCTGCATCTATTGATATGATTGTGTGATTCTTTTCCTTTATTTTACTTAAGTGATGGATGACATTCATTGTTTTTCTAATGTTGAACCATCCTTGTATACCTGGTATGAATCCCACTTGGTCACGATGTATAATTTTTTGGATAGATTGTTGGAGTCTATTGTCTAGGATTGTGTTGAAAATTTTTGCACCTGTATTCATGAGGGATATTGGTCTGTAGTTTTCCTTTCTAATCTGTCTTTGCCTGGTTATGGTATCTAGGTTATGCTTGCTTTGTAAAATGAATTTTTTCTAAGTTTTGTGTTCCATGTTCTGGAATAGTTTGAGTAGGATTGGTTTCAGCTCTTCTCTGAATGATTGGTAGAAAGCTCCATTGAAACCATCTGGGCCAGGAGTTTTTTTTGTTGGTAGTTTTCTTTATAACCGGTTCATTTTTTTCTTTTGTTATGGGTCTTTTTAAGTTTTGTACCTCAGTCTGTGTTAGTTTAAGTAAGTAGTCTGTTTCTAGAGATCTGTCCATTTCTTCTAGGTTTTCAAATTAGTTGGAGTACAGTTCTTCATAGTATCCTGATATTCTTTTTATTTCTGTTGGTTCAGTTGTGACGTCACCCCTTTCATTTCTTACTCATGTTATTTGCATCTTCTCCTTTTTTTTTCCTGTTAAGTTTGCCAGTGGTTTGTCGATTTTATTAATCTTTTCAGAAAACCAACTTCTAGTTTTGTTAATTTTTTTCTGCTGTTGTGGTTGTTAAGTTTGTGTGTCAATTTTGCTGTGCCTGGTTGAGTGGCTGGCAGCTGAAAGTTATTCCCCATGGTGAGATTACTAATTGACTTCATGGTGGACTCTATTGGGGCAGCTGAGTAGCTGCTTTGAGTATGTTGTCTGCTTCCCGTATATAAGAAACAGCTTTGGGAAAGGTCTCTAGCCTATGGCACACTTGAAGCCTGCATGTAGCTGTGTCATTGTTCAGCAGCCTGCCATGCTCTGCCAACCTTGGGACTTTCAGTGGACTTGAATTAATGGCCTGCTGTGTGGTTTGGTAACATTGGGACTGTGCCATTTTATTTGTCGACTTTGGGCTTGTTAGCCTCAGCATCCAGTAGCTGCCAAGTGAAGAGATGCCTATAGCTTTAGTGGGCTGGGAGCAAGAGGCAGAGCTGAAGCCCAAGGTCAAGGGGCTTTCACACAGCCCCTAGAGCCTGGCACTTTGAACTTGGACTTAAAGCCTCCAAACTGTAAGAGAATAAACTCCTGTTTGTTAAAGCCTTCCCATTTATGGTATATTTCTGACTGAATGGCACTTGGTAACCAGAACAGCTGTCTTTCTATTTTCTGTTTCATTTATTTGTGCTAGAATCTTTATTATTTCTTCTCTTCTAGTGACTGTAGGTGTTTCTTGCTGCTCTTTTTCTAATTGTTGGAGATGTTGTGTTAAGGTGTTGATTTTAGCTCTTCTTTTTTGATGTGTGCCTCTATTGCTATAAATTACCCTCTGATCACTGCTTTTGCTGTGTCCCATAGATTTTTGGCATGTTGTGTTTTCAATCTCATTTGATTAAAGGAATTTTTTTCTTTCATTTTTCATTTCTTCTATTACCCAGTCATTTTTTGAGGAGGGTCTCATTCAGTTTCCATGGGTTTGCTCTTTTTCTGATGGTCATCCTAGTGTTGATTTTTAATTTTATAGCATTGTGATCTGGGAAGATGCTTTGCAGTATTTCATTGTTCTTAAATGTATTGAGGCATGCTTTGTGGCCTAACATATGGTCTGTTCTGGAGCATGTTCCATGTGCTCTGGAAAAGAATGTATATTGTGCTGGTGTTGGGTGAAATGCTCTGTAGGTATCTATAAAGTCAAGTTGTTTGATTATATTGTTTAGGTCTTCTATATCTTTGTTGAGTTTCTTTCCAGTTGTTCTATCTCTTATTGATCCAAAAGAAAACCAAACTCGCTGTTGTTGAGTTGTTTCTGACTCATAGTGTCGTCCCCCCCCCCCCCCCGGGTTTCTGAGGTAGTGTCTCTACGGAAGTAGATTGCCCAGTCTTCCTTCTGAGGAGTGGCTGGTGGGTTTGAACTGCCAACCTTCTGGTTAACAGTCAAATGCCTTAGCCACCAAGCCACCAGAGGTCCCTCTGTTATTGATAATGCTGTATTAAAGTCTCCTACTATGACAGTGGAGTCATCTGTTTGTCTTTTCAATTCTGTTAAAGTCTGATTCATGTATTTTGGGGCTTTCATTGGATGCATAGATGTTTATTATGGTTATGTTCTTTTGCTCAATTGATCCTTTAATCATTAAATAATGTCCTTTCTTGCTTCTTATGGTTGTTTTTGGCTTAAAGTCTATTTTATCAGAAATTGATGTTGCTACTCCTGCCCTTTTTGGTTGCCATTTTCTTGATAAATCTTTTTCTAACCTTTGATTTTTAGTCTATTATTGTCTTTGTGTCTAAGGTGACTCTCTTGTAGACAGTATATTTATGGGTCATGTTATGTATCCAGTCTGCAGTTCTCTGTCTCTTGAATGGTGCATATAATCCATTTACATTTAGTGCAGTTATTGACATGAATTATATGAATTTATTGATGTCATTTTGTCATGTGTTGTTTCATGGTGTTGCTGATTTCTTTGTTCCATATAATTCTCTGTGCTGAGCTCATTTTGTTTCAGTTGTGTTCTTATCTTCTTCATTGCTGTTGTTTTAGTGTTTGCTAAATATTTGTGCTTGTCCTTTTTTATTTTGATGTGAAGGTTTATTATTTTTCTTTGAGGTTACCCTGATTTATTATTACGGTGTGATAAATTACTTAGTGTGGCTTTTCTACCCATAAGTCTTTGTAAACTCCAAGGTGGGATTTGCTATGAGCAGCTGAGGAGCTCTCCTGATTGCTAATGTTGTCCACCTGGAGTATTTCTGTTGGGAGTGGCACAAAATAATGTTCTGGGAGGTTCCCACTCTCTCTCAGGTGCTTAGAGTTCTGATGCTATG
>NW_006921764.1:4396840-4401309 GCF_000298275.1 Orycteropus afer afer | reverse complement strand
TTTTTTTTTTTTTTTTAATATCATTCTATTGACTTCTCACCTGCATGGTTTCTGCTGAGAAATCAGAGCTTAGTCTTATTGCTTGCCCTTATAGGTAACTTTTCATTTTTCCTGTGCTGCTTTCACTACTGTTCTTTGTCTTTTGTTTTAGTGAGCTTGATTATGATATGTCTTTGTGATTTTCTTTCTTTCTTTTTTTTTTTTTTTAATTGTGATTTGGGTGAAAATTTACAGAGAAAATTCACTTTCCATACAGCAGTTCACATGCACTTTGTCTCATGACATTGACCACAATTCACCACAGTGCAACAGCTTCCCTCCCACTTCCTCCCGATAGTCACCTCTTCGCTGTGTCCATCCATCCATGCACCCCTGCCCCCTGGGCTGTCTACCTGTGCATAAACAGCCCTTCTTTCTCCCATGATTGTTCTCTCCAAGGAGTGTATTTACCTCAGGTAAATGTTCAACTCCTATGCCTGTCTTTTGCTTGGCTGGAAACCACAGATGTGGGTTCAGTTCCAGACCTGAAGGGCAGCTAGTGGCCGTAGTCTCAGTGGTTCTACCAGGCTCTATCAGACCAGCAAACCTGCCCCCCCCCTTTTTTTCCAAATGCTTTTGAGTTTTGTTTCATATTGTTCTCCCTCTCTATTCAGCGATTTTCTTTTGGGCTCTATCCCATTTGGGGTTTGTTGAACATCTTGAATGGATATATTCTTGTCTTTCATCATATTAGGGAAATTCTTTTCCAATAAATATTTGACACTTTTCTCTTAGTTTTGTCTCTTCCTATTCTGGAATTCTGATTATATGTAGGTTATTCCTTTGGATGGTATCCATATGAATCTTAGGCTTTCTTCATTTTGTTTTGATCTTTTTTCTGATTGATCCCTTTCCAATGAAGTATTGAAATATTTGTCTTAAATCTCATTAATTTTGTCTTCCATTTATTCAGTTCTACTCCTGTGCCCGTTCACTATGTTATCCATTTCTAAAATCTTAGTATTAATCTTCTGGATTTCTATTTGTTATTTTTGTACCATTTCTAATTTTTTGTTTGTTTTGTCATTTTACTTTTGTATTGCTTTCCTAAATCATTCTAAAGTTTTTTTTCCTCTGTGTTTTCCTTAATTTTGTCAGTGTTTTCCTTGATATGTCTCTCAATCCATTGAAGGTACCAGAATACAATTGTTTTGAATTCCTTATCAGGCAGTTCCAATGCTGCTGCTTCCTCTGCGATTTTTCTGGGTGTATATCCTGATCACTTGTTTCTGCTACTTTTTCTTGCTTTTTTTGTGTGGACTCTGTCTACATCTATCTGTTGTCTCCAAGACATTGTGGTGGTGTTATATTTATGTCTAATTTGTGGTTGTATGTTGGTATGATTCACCAAAGATTTTTTTCCTTTATTTTGTTTTGATATATCTGTTGAAGCAGGGTATTGTGCTCCTCTGTTTTGTAGTTGTTAGCACTTAGTCACCCACTACCTGTCTCCTGGTGGGTGTGTTAGAGAATGAGAGCATGTGCACAGATCTCTGTTAGCTGTTCATAAAGAACAGTTGATAATGAGTTGAGCTAGTATTGGTTCCTGTCTATTGTTGGTCAGTTGGTGCAAAAGTAAATGGTGGCCCTTACTCAGAGGGGTGGGGGCTGCATGGTTGTGTTGTGTTGGAACAGTTGCTGTCTTCCACTCAGACCAAAAAAAAAAGTGAATGAACACCAAAAAAATAAAAACAAGAGAACAGAAAACTCCAACCACATGAACAAATGTGAACAATGCAAATAAATAAATAAAGAAATGCAATAAATAAAAAGAAAAAGTTTCATAATATATTAAAAAAGGATAAAGGGAAGATGATGAGAAGAAAAAAAAAACACCTACAATATCTGGTGAAGGAGGAATGAGAGAAAAGAGTAAAAGTAAAACAATGGTAAAGGAAAAATGTGAAAACTGCAAAAGGCAAAAACTAATGGCTGGGAACAACCAAAAGAAAGAAAGGAAAAGTAAAAAGGGGTCCAGGAAAAGATAATAGAAAAAAGAAAAAAAAATGGAAAAAGAAATAAAACACCAAGAACCAGGGATAGGAAAGAGAAAAGAAAATAGAAAGGAGGAATATAAAAAGAATAATTCCAAAACAAATGAAACAAAACAGAAGAGGCAGGGCACAACACTCAGGCTCTGTCAGGGTACAGACTAGGATGGAATTCCTGTTGCAAGAAGGTGGGTTGAGGTGGGGGATGGCCATACCTCGGTTCACCAAAGGGGTGTGGCATATAAGAGTAACAAGGGAAATATTACACCTTTCTGGTCATCAGCCTCCATGGTGTTTGTCCATGTTGTCTTCTGTAAGTAGAGCCTATTCTTAGGTTGCTGTCCAGGTAAGAATGCCACTTGCATATATTCAAAATGGTGTTGCCTTCAAGACTGGTATTGGCAGTCCACAGGGTGTCTCCTTCCTTGCTCTTCTCTGTTCTGGGTGCTTGGCACCAATGCAGTCTTTACCCATGCAGTCCTTGGTGAGTAGAGCTGATTCTTTGGAAAGCCCTGTTGGCATAGTGCCTAAGACATTTGACTGCTAACTGGAAGGCTGGCGGTTCATACTCATTAGCTACTCCTTGAAAGGAAGGTTGGGCAATCTACTTCCATAGTGATGCCACCTTGGAAACCCAAGGAGGGGTCACTGTGAGTTGATGGCGGTGAGTTTGGTTTTGGTTTTACCAGGAAGTATTCAAAATGGCTGTGACCTCAGGACAGCCGATAGTCCATAGTTCTGTCTCCTTACTCACAGTTTTCTTTCAGATTCTTTTACTAGTTAGTATTTAATCCACTTCTTTATCTTTCCCTTCAAAGCTCAGGGTTCCAGGATCGTGTTCTGTATGGGTTTCAATTGGTTTGTCATTGCTTTGTTGCAGAGCGTCTGTGTAGCTATTTTGCCTATTTAGCCATCTTGATGGAACTGAGATTCTACACTATTCTTTAGGGTTTCATAGTATTCCATTGTGTGTATGTACCATTGTTTGGTTACCCATTCCTCTGTTGAAGGGCACTTCCTTTGTTTCCATTTCTTTGCTATTGTGAATAGTGCTGTGATGAACATAGTGGGCATATATCAATTCATGTCCTCACTCTCACTACTTTTGGATATATACCTAGTAATGGGATTGCTGGATCAAGTTTTATTTCTCTTTCCAACTATTAAGGAATCTCCATACCGATTTCCACAGTGGTTGTGTCATTTTACAGTCCTAACAGCATTGTGTAAGAGTCTCAATCTCTCCACATCCTTGCCAGCATTAATTATTTTCTGTCTTGTTTAACTTTGCTCTTAGTTCTGCAGTGAGATGGTATCTCACTGTTGCTTTGATTTTCATCTCTCTAATAGCTAATGATTGTGAACATTTCTTCATATGTTAGTTGGCTGCCTGAATATCTCCTTTTGTGAAGAGTCTGTTCACGTGTTCAGCGCATTTTTTTATTGGATTTTTTGTCTTTTTGATGTTGAAGTGTTGAAGTTTTTTGTAAATTTTAGAGGTAAGTCCCATATCAGATGTTTTGTTGCCGAATATTTTTTGCCAATCTGTCAGTTTTCTTTCTACTCTTTTGGAGAAGTCTTTTGATACACATACGAGTTTAATTTTTAGAAAGTCCCAGTCATCTAGTTTACCTTCTGCTGTTTGTGCATTTTGGGTTATGCTTGACAGTCTATTTATGCCATAAAATAGGGCCCCTATGCCTGCCCTGTTTTTTCTTTGTTGAAGTTAGTGTAGTTATAGATTTCACACTTAAGTCTTTGATCCATCTGGACTTAGTGTTTGTGGATGGTATGAGGTATGGATCTTGTTTCATTTTTTTCTGCTGATGAATACCCAATTATGCAAGCAGCATTTTTAAAGAGATTATCTATTTTCCATTTAATGGATTTTGGCCCTTTGTCAAATAACACCTGACCATAGATGGATGGATCAAGTTTTTGGTTCTCAATGCTATTCTCCTGGTCTATGTGTGTTTCGTTGTACCAGTATCAGGCTGTTTTGACTACTGTGGCTGTATAGCAGGTTTTGAGATCCAGGAGTGTGAAACCTCCTACTATTTTTTTTTCTTCTTCTGTGAACATTTCTTTCATATTGTAAGTAAGAATCAAGGATAGTAGAAAGTATACTAGACACAAAAGAATACCAGGGTTCTAATTCTGGCTGTGCTACTTGGTAACTGTGTGAATTTGGGCAAGACAAGTATCCTTTGCAAGTCAGTAATTCCTCTATACCTATAAGGTGAGTATTAAAAACATCTACCCTGCTTGTCTTTTAGTACTGTGGTAAAGATGAAGAGAGTCTTGCAAATTAGAGTTCACTAAACAAATGTTAGGAGCTCTGTTAGCATAGTGCCTAAGGCACTTGACTGCTAACCAGAAGGCTGGCGGTTCAAACCCACCAGCCACTCCTCGGAAGGAAGGTTGGGCATTCCTACTTCC
>NW_006921764.1:4383311-4393486 GCF_000298275.1 Orycteropus afer afer | reverse complement strand
GAGAGGTCTCCAACAGCAAGACAAACTTGTCTGTCGGTTTGTCCTACTGTGGTGACATGTAGACTTGAGTTTTGAGGCTGAGCCTCTGGTGTTTAAAACCCAGCGAGCTGCACCTGGTGCACAGGTAACAGCTCAGCTTATAGACTAAGACAGACTAGGAAGAAGGAAGAGGCCGTCCTCTTCTCAAAGAATTGGCCAGGGAAAACCTTATAAATAGCAAAGAAACACTGTTTGGTACATTACTGCGCACCTTTAGGAATAGTCTGTTTAGGGTAAAAGGCTCTCAAAATAGGACTGGGAAAGAGCTGCAACATCTGAGTAAACCCAGCCTTACTCATATGGAAAAGAAAAAGCTTTCAAGACCTTTATTTGCTGATGTGGCACCACTCAAATTGAAGAGAAACAGCCGCAGACATCGATTAATCATCAGAACATGGAATGTACGAAGTGTGAATCTAGAAAAATTGACTGTAAGTTTCTCTCTTGCCGGGCTTCCTCTGTGCTCTTTGGTAAAATTTTTCTCTTTTTGGAGGGTTGTTTGAAGCTCCCTAGGTTTATCGTGTGGAATGACCTTACAAAAAAATCAATTTGGCCTTTGGATCCTGGTTTCTGAGTCCCCAGTGGGCTTTTATGCAGATTAGCTGAGGAACTCTGCCCAAGTAGACCTCTACACAGATAGCTGGGAACCCTGTCTGGTTACCAGTCTTAACTTGAATTGACTGGTAAGTCCCATCCAGTCTGACTTTTATCCATATTTTTGGGGAGCCCCAGTAAATCAACCCTTACCTGGATGTTTTTTTTGGGGGTGGATGGGTGGCCCAACTGGTCTGACCTTCACTGTGATTGGCTGGGGGGGGGTGGCCTCCTGGTAGTTGACCTTTACACTTATTGCTGGCTAGAGTAACTAAAACCGTAGAATGTGGAGGCTTGGAGGGTGTCTTCTGATTGACAATAGCAAGGAGGTGATCCTGTCATTTGGATGCAAGGCCCCCGTACTGAGAACCCAGAGCAGGTAAACTTCCCAGACCAGGCAGCTGCTGCAATCTACTAGAAGAGCCTGTTTCGGTTACTTAGTGCTGCTCTGACAAGAATATACCACCAATGGGATGGCTTTAATAAACAGGAATTTATTCTTGGAGGCTTTAAGTCCGAGTTCAAATTGCCAGGCTCTGGGGGCTGGATGAAAGCCCCTCAACCTTGGGTTGCTGCTCTGCCTCCTGCTTCTAGCCCACTGAAGCTGGAGGCTTTTCTTTACTCAGCTGCTGGCTGCTGAGGCTGACAAACCCAAGGTGGACAAGTAACAACATAACAAGTAACAAGTAACAAGTCCTGATGTTACCAAACCACAGGGCACGTCGTTGATTCAAGTCCGTTGGAAGTCCCAAGATCAGCAGAGCATGGCAGGCTGCAGAACAATGACTCGGCTGCATGCAGGGTTCAAGCATGCCGTAAGCTAGAGACCATTCCCCAGGGATTCTCCATATATTCAAGAAGCAGACCATGTCCCTAAGGCAGCTACTCAGTTGCTCATAGTAGATTCCACCACAGAATTGATTACCAGTCTCACCATGGGGAATACTATATCCAGCCCAGCCACTCAACCAGGCCCAGCCTAGTTGACACACAAACTTAATTACCACAGAGGCAGACCCATCATGCAGACCCAGATGGTAACAGCAGAGTGTAAACTTCTGAGTTGGAGTACCCCGTAGCAGGGGCCCACTTGTAGAACAGGGGTAGTCTGAGAACCTTCTTGGAGCTGGCCGGGAGGGGCCAGAGCCAGCTGAGACTAGCAGCCAATTAGCTAGCTCACCAAGTGATGTCATTGAATTTCTGGATTGAAAGTTTTCTGATGGGTGAGTATGAATAATGATTTTTGGGAAGGGTAAGTGGGTCCCTAGCCTCCCCCATGCATGTTTTGTTTGTGTTTATATCCTTCTCTGTTATCTTAAAATTGCTATTATAGATGTGATGTTTTCATGAGTTCTCTGTGACCAGTTGCAATGAGTTATTGAACCCAATACAGAAAGAATACCATGGCAGGGTGATGGGGGCGGGGCATGGCTGGTGTCAGAAAGGTGAAGAAGTTGGAGAACGGGGCTATATTTGACTTCTGCCTCATGGAAACCAGTTTTGTGCTGATTCTTATCCTCAACATCGTCCTTTCACCAGGTTATCATTGTCTGGAAGAAGAAGACAAAGCTGAGTTTCTGTTCAGACAAACTTACTTCAAGTGCAGGAAAATAAGATGTGCCTTTTGAATAATACTGATAGGCTTGAAGTGTGGGAAATGATGTATATGGATTATTATTGTTGGTAGGTTCTCTGCACTTGGCTCTAATGGCATAGATGGAGTAAAGCTTTTGAGACATTCATATGCCCATGTGGTACAGCTCAAAATGAGAATAAATAGCTACAAACAGCCATTGAAAATTAGAATATAGGATGTATGAAGTATGATCAAAGAAAATTGGAACAGCAAACATGAAATGAAATGCTTGAAGATCGATAGTCTAGGCATTAGTGAGCTGACATGGACTGGTGTTGCTTATTTTGAATTGGACAATCATGTGGTCTACTCTGCTGGGAATGAAAAATTGAAGAGGAATGACATCACATTAATCCTCAAAAATAATATTTCAAGATCTGTCTTGAAATACAACACTTTTAGTGATAGGATAATATCCATACACCTGCAAGGAAGACCACTGAATATGACTTCTATTCAAATTTATACGCGAATCACTAATACCAAAGATGAAGAAATTGAAGATTTTTTTATCACTTCCCTACTCTGAATTTGATCCATCATGCAATCAAGATGCATTGATTACTACTGGTTATTGGAATGTGAAAGTTGGAAATAAAGAAAAAGGATTAGTAGTTGGAAAATATAGCCTTGGTGATAGAAACGACACTGGAGATCACATGATAGAATTTTGCAAAACCAACAACTTAGTCATTGCAGATACCTTTTCTCAGCAATGGAGATGGCAACTATATATGTGGACCTTGGCTGATGGGATACACAGAAATCAAATTGACGACATCTATGGAAAGAGACAATAGACAATCTCAGTATCATCAGTCCCAACAACGATAGGGGCTGACTGCAGAGCAGACCATGAGTTGTTCATGTGCAGGTTGAAGTTGAAGCTGAAGAAACATAAGAGATGTCCATGAGAGGCAAAGTATGATGTTCACTGTATGCCACTTGAATAGTTTGACAGTGTATGTCAAGAATAGTTTTGACACATTGAACACTAATGACTAAAGACCAGATGAGTTACGGGAAGACATCAAGAACATCATACGTGAAGAAAGCAAAAGATCATTAAAAAGACAGGAAAGAAAGAAAAGACCAAAATGGATGTTGAAAGTGACTCTGAAACTTGATCTTGAATGTAGAACAGCTACAGCAAATGGAAGAAATGATGCCATAAATGATATGAACAGAATATAACAAAGGGCGGCACAAGGAAAACAAAGTATTTTAATGAAGTGTGTAAAGATTTTGAGTTAGGAAATCAAAAGGGAAGAATGTGCTCATCATTTCTCAGTCTGAAAGAACTGAAGAAAAAATTCTAACCTCTAGTTGGAATATTAGAGGCTTCTGTGGGCAAAAAGTTGAATGATGCAGGAAGCATCAAAGAAGATTGAAGATAGAATACATAGTCACTGTACCAAAAAGAGTTGGTCAGTGTTCAACCATTTCAGGAGGTATATGGTCAAGAACCTGTGGTATTGAAAGAAGTCAAAGCTTCACTGAAGGCATTGGTGAAAAGCCAGTCTCCAAGAATTGATGGAATACCAGTTGATGTATTTCACATATGTGTGCAACACTGGAAGCACTCACTCATCTGTGCTCAGAAATTTAGATGACAGTGACCTAATTAACCGACCAGAAGAGATCCATACATATGCCTGTCCCAAAGAAAGATGGGCCAATGAGATACAGGAATTGTTGAAAAATATCATTAATTAATATCACATGCAAGTAAAATTTTTCTGAAGATAATTTAAAAATTGTGGTAGCAGTGCATCAGTAGGGAACTGCCAGAAATTTAAGCCTGATTCAGAAGATGTGAAACAAGGGATATCATTGATGTTGTCAGATGGATCTGGGCTGAAAGTAGAGAATACCAGAATGTTTATCTGTTTTACTGACTGTGCAAAGGCATTCAGCTGTGTGTATCATAAAAAATTATGGATAACATTTTGAAGAATAGGAATTCCAGAACATTTATTTGTGCTCATTCAGAACCTGTACATAGATAAAGGAGCTCTGGTAGCGTAGTGCCTAAGGCACTTGACTGCTAATCAGGAGACTGATGGTTCAAACCCACCAGCCACTCCTCAGAAGGAAGGTTGGGCAATCTACTTCTGTAGTGATAACCACCCTGGAAACCCAAGGAGGGGTTGCTATGAATTGGGTCTGACTCAGTGGCATGTAACAACAACAACAACATAGAGCAAGAGGCAGTCATTCAGATAGAACAAGGAAATACTGCATGATTTAAAATTGGGAAAGTTGTGCATCAAGATTGTATGCTTCACCATAATTACATTCAGTCATTATGCTGAGCAAATAATCTGAGAAGCTAGACTATATACAGAAGAACACAGCATCAGTATTGAGAAAGAACTGTTAACAACCTGCGATATGCAGATGACACAACCTTCTTGCTGAAAGTGAAGATGACTTGAAGCACTTACTGATGAAGATCAAGGACTACAGTCTTCAGTATGGATTATACCTCAAAAGAAAGAAAACAGAAATATTCACAACTGATCCAGTAAAGTGTCATGATAAATGGAAAAAAGATTGAATTTGTGAATGATTTCATTTTACTTAGATCCACAATCAACATCCTTGGAAGTAGCAGTCAGAAAATCAAATGACATATTGCACTGGGCCAATCTGCTGCAAAAGAACTCTTTAAAATGTTAAGAAGCAAAGATGTTAGCTTGAGCACTAAGGTGTGCCTGACCCAAGTTAAATGCATGTGGAAGCTGGACAATGAATAAGGCAAATTGAAGAAGAATTGATGCTTTTGAATTATGGTGTTCGTGAGGAATGTTGACTATACCACGAACTGCCAGAAGAGCAAACAAATATGTCTTGGAAGAAGTACAGCCAGTGTGCTTCTTAGAAGGATTGGAAGACTTCGTTTGTGTTACATACTTTGGACATGTTACCAGAAGGGACCAGTCCCGGGAAAAGGACATCATGCTTGGTAAAGCAGAGTGTTACCAAAAAAGAAGAAAACCTCTACAAAGTGGGTCACATAGTGTCTGCAACAGTGGGCTCAAAGATACCAGTGACTTTGAGGATAGCACAGGACCAGCCAGTATTTTGTTCCATGTACCTAGGGTCACTATGAGTTTTATCTGACTCGAAGGTACCTAACAACAATTCTTATTTCCCATTATTCTCTTTAAGGACTCTGCATTTCAGTAAAACTGTTATCTAGAGCTCTGGTAGCATAGTGCCTAAGGCACTTGACTGCCAACCAGAAGGCAGGCGGTTCAAACCCACCAGCCACTCCACGGAAGGAGGATGGGGCAATCTACTTCCGTAGTGATACTGCCTCAGAAACCCAAGGAGGGGTCGCTATGAGTCGGATCCGACTCGACGGCACATAACAACAACAACAACAGATAGCAGTTTTCAACTTTTAGTATTTTCATGTACATTTTATTGAACAAATACAATTTCCTTAATTTGAAATTTACACATCCCTCTTTTCTGCTATCCTTCCCTATCATTGAAGGCTCTGCTCAAACCCCTCTTCACTTCCACTTCATACTATCTATTTGGAGCAATTGAATTTACTTTCCTTCCTTGTCCTAAGTACAAGCATGGCAGAAAATGACTAGTGAAACATAATGGTTAATGTTATTGCTAATGAACATGGTGCTAATTTTTTAAAATTTGAATATAGTATAGCATATTTTTCTAGTAACAGCTGAACATGAAGTTGTTTTTCAACAGCTGTTGAATGGAAATATAGAAGTAATGTTTTTAATTTAAAACTAGAGTAATTTGCATAAGGCTTTTGTGTGGCTTTCAATCATTTACTAGTAATTCCAGAGCAATTGGGATAATTAGGTAGCCATGCTTTAGTCTTGTTTAAATGGAAACCTGTGACAGTGTTCTAACATATTAGTATTATATTTTTGCTGTATTTATACTCCTTTTTTATACAATGAAAGTAACAATGTCCAATTAAATGCTACAGTTTTGAATATGTTGTAGTTATTGTATCTGAATTTATAATATAGTCTCTAATAACTCATATGTGTTGTGTCACAGGCATTAGATTCATAACTTCTCTTGTCAATATGAGAGAGTAAAACATTTTAATTTTAGGTTAGGTTTTTGAAATAAAGATGAAGAACTTTGTATTTGTACTGTCCATTAGAATTATGTTTTCACCTGATTTTTCTACTCTTCCACTTTTGATCAACAGGTGTATGTCAAGGCATTTAAGTTACCAGTAGTCATAGCAGTAAGCACAGACACTAGAGATATTTGTAGGATAGACCAAAATTATTTTCAGTGTTTTCTATCCATTTTCTTTCTTCAAATGCCCTCATGTTCATTTTCAAATTTCTTCTAATTCCCTGGATATTTAATAAAACCAAAAAAAATAAAACAAAACAAAACAAAAAACTTACTGCTGTCAAGTCAGATCTGACTCATAGCGACCCCTCCTTGTGTTTCCAAGGTGATATCACTATGGAAGTAGATTGCTTAACCTTCCTTCCAAGGGGTTGTTGGTGGGTTTGAACCACCAGCCTTCTGGTTAGCAGTCAAATGCCTTAGGCACGACGCCACCAGAGCTCATGGATATTTAATAAGAGAAATAATGTTTATTTTAGGATTAGTAAATGATAATAGAGAGATACAAGCATCTCTGAGTGATAGATTTTTGTGCAAGCTAACCATTATAAATAACCCAACCAAACCAATCTACTGCTGTTGAGTCGGACCTGACTCATAGCGACCTCTCCTTGGGTTTCCGAGGTGATATCACTACGGAAGTAGATTGCCTAACCTTCCTCCTGAGGAGTGAATGGTGGGTTTGAACCACCAGCCTTCTGGTTAGCAGCCAAATGCCTTAGGCACTAAGCCACCAGAGCTCCTGCCATTATAAATAGTGCAGAATAACTCCCTGGAATCACAGGGAGTTGTTAATTGACTGATTTTGCATTGATTAACAGCAACTTAGGAACCATTAAGGAGCTCTGGTGGCATAGTGCCTAAGGCATTTGACTGCTAACCAGAAGATTGGCGGTTCAAACCCACCAGCCACTCCGTGGAAGGATGACTAGCCAATCTACTTCTGTAAAGATTTAGTATCTGGGAAACTGAAAGGGGGTTGCTGTGAATTGGAATTGACTCGATGGCAGTGAGTGAGGTTTTTATGGTTGTTTTAGGGACCATTACTAAAGAAAAGTGCTTCTGTTCCATAGAAAAACTTGATTGTGAATAGATAGCATCTTCTAAAAGTTTTTTTAAAAGTTACTTGTTTGGATCTTAAGGCACATTTCTTAATAAAATAATAACTTGATTTCCCTACTATCTATCTTTCAGTTTGTTGTACTGTGAAGCATTGTGTGTAGCTAGGATGCTGGAAACGATGCCACCAGTTTTTCAAATACCAGCAGGGTGATCCATGGTGGACAGGTTTCAGGAGAACTTTCAAACCAAGAAAGACTAGGAAGAAAGGCCTGGCTATCTACTTCTGAAAATTAACCTATGAAAACCTGATGGATAACAACAGAATATTGTCTGATATAGTGCCAGAAGATAAGCCCCTCAGGTTGGAAGTCAATCAAAGTATGACTGAGGAAGAGCTGCCTCATCAAAATCAAGTCACCCTTAATGAACTGGATACAGTAAAGCCTTAGGGACCTTCATTTGCTGAAGTGGCAAGAATCAAAATGAGAAGTAACAGCTGCAACATCCATTAGTAATCAGACTGTGGAATGTAGAAATTATGAATCCAGGATAATTAGAAGTCGTCAAAAATGAAATAGAATATTTGAAGATCAATATCCTATGTGTTAATGAGGTGAAATAGATTGCTATGGCCATTTTGAATCTTACAGTCATATGAAGAGGAATGACATTGCAATCATCATTAAAAGAACATTTTGAGATCTATCTGGAAATATGTAGTTGTTAGTGATAGGGTAATACCGATATATCTAAAAAGAAAACCATTTAATACATCTGTGATTTAAATTTGCTCATCAATCACTAATGCCAAAGATGAAGAAGGTGAAGAATTTTTTGACCTGCTGCCATCTGAAATTGACCAAATATACAATCTAAGGCATTGATAATCATTGGCTATTGCAATGCAAAATTTGGAAATGAAGAAGCAACAGTAGTGGAAAATACAGCTTTGGTGATAGAAACAGTGCTGGTGATCACAAAGTAGGATTCTGCAAGACCAATGCCTTATTCACTGGAAATACTTTTTTCAACAACACAAACCATGGCTTTACACATGGACCTCAGTGGATTGATTATACAGGCATCAATTGACTACCTCTTTGGAAAAAGGTGATGGAGAAGCTCGGTATCATCAGTCAAGTCAAAGCTAGAGGCCAACTGGGGAACAAGCCATCATTTGCTCTTGGTCATGTGAAATTTCAATTTATAGCTTAAGAAGATTAAAACACATAAGAGCCAAAGTGTGACCTTGAATGGAAAGTGAAAGGTCATTAAAAATACAGGAAAGAAAGAAAAGATCAAAATGATATCAGACTTGACTCTGAAAGTTGCTCTTAAGCCTAGAGTAGTTAAAGTGAACAGAAAAAATAATAATATAAAAGAGATGAACTGAAGATTTCAAAGTATGGCATTAGAACACAAGGTAAAATTGTGTGATGTAAGGTGCAAAGACCTGGAGTTAGAAAACCAAAAGGTAATAATAACATGGTTGGAGTTTTTCGAGCTGAAATAATAGAAAGGAAATTTAAGCCTTGAGTTACTTTAGTAAATGGTTCTATGGGTGAAAAATTGAATGACACAGGAGATATCAAAAGAAGATAGGAGAAATACACTTAATAACAAAAGAACCAAAAAAAATTGGTGGTTGTTCAGCTGTTTGAGGAGGTAGTGTATGATCATGAACCACTAAAGCAAGAAATTCAAGCTTCTTTGAAGGCATTGGTGGAAAACAAGGCTCCAAGAATTGATGGAATAAAAATTGAGATGCTTCAACAAATAGAAGCAATGCTGAAAGCACTCATTTATGTCAAGAAATTTGGAAGACAGCTACTTGGCCAACTATGAAGTGTTAAGTCACATGGCAATAAATAATTTGGCTTTTGATCTCAGTTTTTCACAGCCAGACTATACCTGAGGCAAATGAGTGGGGCTAACTGGACCTAGGAGGACTATCTGGGAGGCTGATGTTGAGTAAGTTGTGAAGGATGATGTAATATATGATGGCCATGTGGTGAGGCCAATAAAAGCCTCTTGGTTTTTATTTATCAAATGATCTTCTTGGTTAGTGACTATGCTTCAGAGAGGATAGCATCCTTCTTAGGGACATGGAATCCCTGTGCTAGGACTCCCTCTTAGGTCTCACTCTGTTGTTTTGCTAGGTACTATCGAGTTGAGTCTGACTCATAGCGAGCCTTGTACAACAGAACGAAACATTGCCCTGTCCTGCACCATCCTCACGATTCTTGCTATGTTTGAGCCCATCATTGTAGCCTCTGTGTCAGTCCATCTCATTGGAGGTCTTCCCCTTTCTCTCTGACCCTCCATTTTACCAAGCCTGATATCCTTCTCCGGGACTGGGCCCTTCTGACCACATGACCAAAGGAGGTGTGATGAGGTCTGGCTGTTCTTGCTTCTAAGGAGCAGCCAGCTGCACTTCATCCAGGAAAGATTTGTTCATTCTTCTGGCAGTGTGTGGTATTCTTCACCAACACCACAATTCAAAGGTATCAAGTGTTCTTTGGTCTTCTTTATTATCCAGTCTCACATACATATGAGGAGATTGAAAATATCTTGGGTTCAGTGCACTTCAGTCTTCAAAGTGACATCTTTGCTCTTAGATACTTTACAAGAGGTCTTTTGCATCACATTTGCCCAGTGCCATATGATGTCTGATTTCTTTTTTTTTTTTTTTTTATTTTGATTTGGT
>NW_006921764.1:4364993-4375641 GCF_000298275.1 Orycteropus afer afer | reverse complement strand
TTATCTTCTGTGTCTGTGTTAATTGGTTTCCCTTTTCTTTGTTGAAGAGGGTCTTTGCAATCCTTCTGCCTAGTCCGCCATCTTGCCGGAAATCCTGGTGTCTGATTTCTTGACTGTTGCCTCCGTGAATGTGATTGTGGATCCAAGTAGAAAGAAATCTTGACAACTTCTGTTTTGGTTACTTCATGCCTCTGTAACAGAAATATCACAGGTGGGTGCCTTTAGCAAACAAGAGTTTATTCTCTTACAGTTTTGGAGGCTTAAAGTCTGAGTTCAAAGTGCCAGAATCTGGGGGCTGGGTGAAAGCCCCTTGACCTTGGGCTTCAGTTCTGCTTCTTGTTTCTGGTCCACTGAAGTTGGAGGCTTTCTTCACTCAGGCAGCTTCTGGCTGCTGAGGCTGACAGACCCATGGTCGACAAGTAAAAAGGCACAGTCTCAGTATTATCAAACCACATGGCAGGCCACTGATTCAGGTCCATTAAGAGTCCCAAGATTGGCAGACAACATGGCAGGCTACTGAACAACGACTTGGTTATATGCAGGATTCAGGTGTGCGAAAGCTGCAGACCATTCCCAAAGCTGCTGCTTATATACCAGGAGCAGACCCCATCCCTGAGGCAGCTACTCAGCTGCTCCAGTAGATTCCACCGTGGATTGATTACCTTGAGAGTGATTGCCAGTCTCATCATGGGGAATCAGTACATCTAGCTGCCCAGCCACTCAAAACCAGGCCTAGCCAAGTTGACATTGAACCTTAATTACCACTATTTCAATCTTTTCTTCATTTATCATGATGTTGCTTATTAGTCTAGTAGTGAGGATTTTTGTTTTCTGTATGTTGCGGTGTAATAACACTGTATTCTTTGATATTTATCAATAAATGCATCAAGTCCTCTTCCCTTTCAGTGAGCAAGGTTGTGTCATCTGCATATTGCAGGTTGTAAATGACTCTTTCTATAATCCTCATGCTGCATTCCTCTTCATATAGTCCGCCTTCTCAAATTATTTGCTCAGCATACAGATTGAGTAAGTATGGTGAAAGGATACAACCCTGACACACTCCATTCCTGATTTTCAACTATGCAGTATTCCCTTGTTCTGTTGGAATGACAGCCTTTTGGTCTAAATACAGATTCCTCAGGAACATAATTAAGTGTTCTGGAATTCCCATTCTGCACAATGTTATCCATAATTTGTTATTATCCACAAAGTCGAATGCCTTTGCATAGTCAAAACACAGGTAAACATCTTTCTGGTATTGTTTGCTTTTGGCTAAGATCCATCTGACATCAGCAATGATATCCCTTACTCCACATTTTCTTCTGAATCCATCTTGCATTTCTGAAAGTTCTTTGTCAGTATATGCTGTAGCCATTTTCAAATTATCATCAGCAAAATTTTATGTGTATGTAATATTAATGATATTATTTGATAATTTCCACATTTTGTTGGATCACCTTTCTTTGGAATGGGCAAAAATATGGATCTCTTCCGGTTGGTTGGCCAGGTAGTTTTCTTCCAAATTTCCTGTTTTAGATGGGTAAGCACTTCCAGGACTGCATCCATTAGTTGAAACATCTCAATGTGTATTCCATCAATTCCTGGAGCCTTGTTTTTTGCCCATTCCTTCAGTGCAGCTTGTACTTCTTCAATATCATTGATTTTTGATCATATCCAACTTCCTGAATGATTGAACATTGACCAATTCTTTTTGGTACAGTGAGTCTGTGTATTCCTTCTATCTTGTTCTTTCTTTCTTTTTTTTTTTTTTTAAATCTTTGTGGTGAAAACATATACAACAACACACTTGCCAACATAATGACTTCCACATTTTTAGCTCAGGGACGTTGATGACATTTTTCATGTTGTGCCACCATTATTGCTATCCTTTTCAGAAATATTTGTTTCTTCACTAACCTATCTAAATATCCCTCCTCTCCCATCTCTGGTAACCAACAAAGAAAGCTCCCTTCCATGTATAAACCTTTCTTTGCTTTTTTACAATAGTGGAGTAATAGAATATTTGTCCTTCTGTGATTTTGAGTTATTTCACTTAGCATAATGTCCTTCAAGTTCACCCACATTATGTTGTGATTTGCAGATTTGACATTGTTCTTCAGGGTTGCATAGTATTCTGTTATGTGTATGTACCACAGTTTGCCTATCCATTCCTTGATTGATGGGCACTTAGGTTGTTTCCATCTCTTTGCTGTAGTGAAGGTGCTGCAATGAGCATGGATGTGTGTATATCCATTCATGTACTGCCTCTCACTTTTTTAGGATATATTCCTTGTAATGGGATTGCTGGATCAAATGATATTTCTATTTCCAACTTTTGCCATACCGATTTCCACAGTGGCTATATCATTATATATACAGGAACTCTGGTAATGCCTAAAGCATTGACTGCTAACCAGGATGGTGGTTGAAACCCACCAGCTACTCCTCAGAAAGAAGGTTGGGCAATCTACTTCCATAGTGATACTGCCTCGGAAACCCGGGGGGGGGGGTCACTATGAGTCGAGTCCGACTCGATGGCACACAACAACAACAACAACTGCCTCAGAAACCCAAAGAGGTGTCACTATGAGTCGGGTCTGACTTGATGGCACATAGCAACAACAATAACAACAACAACATCAAGATCATATTTTGGCTTTCATGGACTTGTTTTAATTGTCTTCATCTTCAAGTTGAATGTGGAAATGAGCAGTTGATGTTCTGTTCCACAATCAGCCCCTGGCCTTGTTTTGGCAAAGATACTGAACTTCTCCATCATCTCTTGCCATAGATGTAGTCAGTCTTATTCTTGTGTATTCCATCTGGTGAAGTCCACATGTATAGTCATTGCTTATGTTGTTGAAAAAGATATTTGCAATCAATAAGTCATTGGTCTTGCAAAATTCTATCATTTGATCTCCAGTGTTATTTCTATCAACAAGGCCATGTTTTCCAACTACCAGTAACCCTTCTTTGTTTCCAGCTTCTCACCAGTAATAATCAACACATCCTGATTGCATGTTCAGTCAATTTCAGACTACAGAAGTTGGTAGAAATCTCCAATTCCTCATCTTTGCCTTTGGTGGTTGGTGCGTAAATCTGTCTAACAGTAGTGTTAACTGGTCTTCTTGTAGGCATATGGATATTATCCTATCATTGGCAGCGTTATACTTTAGGACAGATCTTGTAACAGTCTTTGTGACGATGAATGCCACACTATTCTTCTTCAAATTGTCGTTCCTGGCATAGTAGATCATATTGTTGTCTGATTCAAAATGGCCAAAACCAGTCCATTTCATCTCATTGTTGCCTAGTATATCAATGCATTCCATTTCATTTTTGACAACTCCAGTTTTCCTAGACTCATATTTCATAATTCCATGTTCCAATTTTTAATGGATGTTTGCATCTGTTTCTGCTAATTTTGAGTCATGCCACATTAGCCAATGGAGGTCCTGAAAGCTTTACTCTATGTCATTAACATCATCTCTACTTTGAGGAGTCAGCTCTTCCCCAGTCAAATTTTGAGTGCCTTCTGACCTGATCGGCTCATCTTCAGGCACTATGTAGGACAGTGTTTCAGGGCTGTTCATAAAGTTTTCCAGTAATATATCAGACAGTGTTTCACTGCTATTTAAAAGGTTTTCACTGGCCGATTCTTTGAGAAGTGGATGGCCTCTTCCTTCTTCCGAGTCTGTCTAAGAGCCCGGAAGCTCTGCTGAAACCTCTCCACCATGGGTAACACTGCTGGCATTTTGCGACATGGTGGCACAGCCTCCAGCCTCACAGCAACACGTAAGCCACCATAGGATGACAGACTGACAGACAAGTTCGTCTCCCTTAGTTGTTCCTAACCCTTCTTCACCTGCCTACCTCTGGGCCTGGCCTTAATGTAGAGCCACACCCAAGTGAAAAGCAGCCTTCAAGCCCCGGCCCCCCCACCTCAGTCCCTGGCCTTCATAAAGAGCCACATCCAAGCAAAAAGCAGTGTCCAAGCCCCTGGCCTGCCTACCTCAGGCCCCTGCCTTAATATAGAGCCACACCCAAGTGAAAAGCAGCCTCCAAGCTCCCAGCCTGCCCACTCCAGAAGTGCTCTGTAGATGTGTATAAAGTCAAGTTGGTAGATTTTATTGTTTAGTTCTTCTGCATCTTTGTTGACTTCGTTTCCAGTTGTTCTGTCTTTTAATGAAAGTGGTGTATTAAAGTCTCCTACTGTGACTGTGGAGTCATCTGTTTGTCTTTTCAATTTTGTTAAATTCTGATTGATATATATTTTGGGCCTTTTTCATTGAGTGCATCAGTATTTATTATGGCTATATCCTTTTGTTCAATTGATCCTTTAATCATTATGTAATATCCTTGTCTCTTATGGTGGTTTTTGTCTTAAATTCTATTTTATCAGAAATTAATACTGCTACTCTTGCTCTTTTTGAATTGTCATTTGCTTATATATCTTTTTCCAACCTTTGATTTTTAGTCTGTTTTTGTCTTTATGTCTAAGATGAGTCTCTATTACACAGCATGTTGATGTTTTCTTTTCCAGTCTGCACTCTCTGTCTCTTTACTAGTGCATTTAATCCATTTATATTCAGTGTAATTACCAAGAAGTATGCATTTATTGATGTCATGTTATGTGTTTTTTTGTGATGTTGCTGATTTCTTTGTTCATGTAATTTTCTGTGCTGAGCTCATTTTGTTTATGAATTGTATTTTCATCTCCTTCATTGCTTTTGTTTTAGTATTTGCTAAATATTTGTGCTTGTCCTCTTTCATGTTTTGATGTGAAGGTTTATTATTTTTCTTTAAGGTTACCCTGTGATTTATAATTTTTTTTCTAAGTTTAAATCCATCCATTTTATCTCGCAATTGTCTTGACTTCCTCACCATTTACAAGTTCTGTAACTACACTATTTATTCCCTCCTTTTGACCTCTGGTGGCATAAGGAGCTCTGGTGGCATAGTGCCTAAAGCATTTAACTGCTAACCAGAAGGTTGGCAGTTCAAACTACTAGCCACTCCGTGGAAGGAAGATGGGCCAGTCTATTTCTGTAGAGATTTACCTCCAAAAGAGGGTCACTATGAATTGGAATCAACTGGATGGCAGTGAGGTTTTTTTTTTTTTTTTTTTTTTTAATGTTTTCAGTTGTCCTCATTTACCAGTTGATGTCTCTGGCTCCCTATTTACAATCTTGTATAATCTTCTTTTACTTTGTATATTTCTATATCTGGTTGGTTTCTCAGTTATGTGATCATATATGGTAATCATCAGTATTGTTTGTTGGTGTTAGTTCTCTGTTTACAGGACTTCATTTGGCATGTCTTGTAAGATTGGTCTGATTATAACAAATTCCCTTAATTTCTGCTTATCTGAAAATGACCTAATTTCACCATCATGTTTGAGGAATAATTTTGCTGGGTGTATAATTCTTTGTTGGAAATTTTTTTCTTTTAAGGCTTTATATATGTCACCCCATTGCCTTCTCGCCTGTGTGGTTTTTTCCAAAAAGTTAGAGCTTAATACTATTGATTGCTGTTTGTAGGTAACTTTTTGGTTTTCCCGTGCTGTTTTCAGGATTGTTTGTCTTTGGTTTTCGTGACCTTGATGATATTTGATTTTTGATTTGTGATTTTCTTTTGGGGTCTATCCTGTTTGGGGTTCATTGGATTTCTTGAATGAATATATTCTTGTTTTTCATTTTATTAGGGAAATTATCTTCCAACAAACCTTTGACAGTTTTCTTTGTAGTTTTCTTTGTCTCTTCCTGTTCTGGAGTTCTGATTACATGAATCTTAGCCTTTCTTCATTTTGTTTTGATCTTTTTTCTGATTGATCCCTTAACAAAGTAGTACTGAGGTATTTGCCTTCAATTTCATTAATTCTGTGTCCCATTGATTTGATTCTACTCCTTTGCCCATTCTCAATGTGTTGTCTGTTTCTGTAATCTTAGTGTTAATATTCTAGATTTCTATTTGTTGTTTTTGTATAATTTCTAATTTTTGTTTATTTTGTCAATTTGTTCTTGTATTGTTTTCCTAAGTTGTTCTAGACTTTTTTCTGTGTTTCCCTTAATTTTGTCAGTGTTTTCCTTGATCTCATCAGTGTTTTCTTTGATCTTTCTCTCAATCCATTGAAGGTAACAAATTTTAATTGTTTTGAATTCCCTATCTGGGAGTTCCAATGCTGCTGCTTCCTCAGGAATGTTTTCTGGGTTTATATCCTGATCCCTTGTTTGTACTACTTTATTTTGTTTGGATTCTGATGGTCACTTGTCTCTGAGACATTGTGATGTTGTTGCATTGATGTTTAATTTGTGGTTGTATGTTGGTGTGATTTGCCCAAGTTCCTCCCCGCCCCCCTTTATTTTGTTGTGATATATCTGTGTGAGCTGCTGTATTACAGAGTACTGTGCTCCTCTGTTTGCTAGTTGTTAGCACTTAGGCATTCACCACCTGTCTCCTGGTGGGTGTGATAGAGAATTAGAGTGTATGCACAGATCTCTGTTAGCTGTTCATAAAGTGCATCTGGAGGTGAGTTGAGCTGGTATTGGCTGCCATTTATTGTTGATCAGTTGGTGCAAAAGCAAGTGGTGGCCCTCAGTGGGTGTGGCTGCAGGAAGTGCAGGTGTGGTTGGGTTGTGTGGGAATAGTTGCTGTCTCCCACTCAGGTAGATAAAAATAAATAAATAAATAAGCAAGCCACCTAAAAAATAACAAGAGAAGAAAAAACTCAAACTACATAAACAGGAACAGTCGCCTAAATAAATAAATAAATAAATAACAATTAAAAAACCTGAAAGAAAGACAATACATGAGAAGAAAAATTTAACAAAAAGATAAAGATAGTGAGAAAAAGGGGGAAAATCCCTACAATATCTGGGGAGGGTGTAATGAGAGAAAAGAGCAAGAGTGAAAAATAGTAAAGAAGAAATGGGAAAACTGTAAAAGGAAAAACAAGGGATGGCAAGATCCAAAAGAAAGAAAAAAGAGATTCAGGAAAAGGGAAGAGAAAAAACAGCAGCAACAACACAGGAACCAGGGAAGGGATAGAGAAAAAATAAATAAAAAAGATGTAAGGAGAAGGATAAAAAGAGTAATTTATGAACAAACATAACTAGCACTGTAGGGGGTGGGCATGGGCACCCAGGCTCTGTCAGGGCACAGAACAGGATGGTATTTTTGTAGTCAAGAAAGTAGGTGGAGGTGGGGGATGGGCACACCTCTGTTCACCAATAGGGTGTCGGGTATAAGAGTAACAAGGGGAATATTGAACTTTTCTAGTTGTCAGCCTCCAGTGCAGTTGCCTGTGCTGTCCTCAGCAAGCAGAGTCCTTTCTGAGGTCTCTGTCCAGGACAGAATAGAACTTGCGTGTATTCAATATGGTCATGCCACTTGCAACTATTCAAAATGGCTGTGCCCTCAGGACAGCTAGCAGTCCACAGGTCTCTTTCTCTCCTTGGCTGTTTTTCTAGGCACCAGTGTAGTCCTTGACCATGCAGTCCTTGGTGAGCAGAACTGATTCTTAGGTTGCTACCAGAATGCTGTTTGCAAATATTCAAAATGACTGCACCCTCAGGGCAGTCAGCAGTCTGCAGTTCCATTTGTGCTTTTACTTACTGTTTTCATTCAGGGTCTTCTACCAGTTGGTATTTAATTCACTTCTTTATCCTTGTCTTCAAAGCTTAGGGTTCCAGGATTGTCTTCTGTATCAGTTTCAATTGGTTTCTCATTGCTTTGTTGCAGAAGGTCTGTGTAGCTTGTCTGTCTGTTCTGCCATCTTGCTGGAACTCCTTCCATCCTCTTTTGATGCTTCCTGCATAGTTCAATATTTTGCCCATAGAATCCTTCAATATCACAATTTAAGGGTTGAATTTTTCTTCAGTTCCTTCTGTTTGAGAAATGCTGAGTGTGTGCTTCCCTCTTGGTTTTCTAATTCAAGGTCTTTGCAAATTTCATTATGATATTTTACTTTGTCTTCCTGAGCCACCCTTTGAACTCTTCTATTCATCTCTTTTATTTAAACATTTATTCCTTTTGCTTCAGCTACTTTTTGTTCAAGAGCAAATATCAAAGTTTCGCCTGGCATCCATTTTGGTGTTTTCTTTCTTTCTTTTTTTTTTCTTTTAATGATATTTTGGTTTCTTCATGTGTGGTATTATTGATGTCATCCTTCAACTCATATGGATTTCGGTCACTGGTGTTCAATGAGTGAAATCTATTCTTCACCCTATGTGTATTTTTATCTGTATTCTTTTTTGTTATAATGAAGTGTGATGTATTCTCTGTGACCTGTATAAGCCATTGCAGTGGATTATTGAAACCACAGGGGCAGTGAGAGCCAACAAGAGGTGGTGTCAGCCTTTTTTGGCAATTTTAAGGAAGGTATCCTAACTTCTGAGCTCTGTCTTAGCTCTGAATGCTAAGGTCAGAGAAAGGCTGCATGGGCAGCTGATATTCCAGAAGGTATCCTTTTAACTTGTGAACTCTAACCCAACTCCAGGTGGTTAGGTCAGGAGAGAGAGTGCTGATTGGGGTGACTGATGATGAGGATGGAGAAAGGAGAAAGTGAGGACTGGCTCCATCTCCACACTTTTGGGATTAGGTTCATGCTGCTCCTTACCGTATAGTAATGAAGGTAGAATTTGCACACCTTTTCCCTTAGTACACTTGGCGATGAGGATGAGATTTGCTGGAATAACCCTTATTCACAGAGATACAGGATTTTGGAAGAGACTGGAAGATTGAGTGGGGGGTGGAGAATCTTTGCAAAGTAACAAAGATAAGCTACATGGACAATGCCTTGGTCATTCTCTGTAATGGCTAAAATTAGAGTAAAAGATAGAATGAAGCAGCGGATAGTGAAGCGCATTCCCAGGAGACTAGTGAGGAAAGAAGAGCTCCCCAAGAAGCTTCATGAGACCCAGCAGGATAATCAAAATGATTTTCAAGGGGACAGAGTCTTTTGGTTCAGTTGTGTGTGGGAGGTGGATGGGGTGGGTGCTGAGGTCATACGTGTATGAATGGGAAAAATGGTCAGAGTGAAGAAGAGAAATTTGAAACCTGAATGTTTAAACAGGCTTTCAGAGCTGGAGAAGGGATAAGGAATGAGCTACCAGGAATAGTTTTAGCCATGGGCAACTCATTTGAAATTTGCACTGAAGAATGGTATGTTGTGTATTTTTAGAACAAAAGATATTTCTCTAGGAAAGAGGTTTTAACAAATTTTAGTAGTTTGCTACATTAAGAAAAAAAATCTTATCCTAAGATTGAGTTCACCAAAATATAAGAGTAAAAAGCTCCGTGCTCCCGTTCCCCAAACAAATATGATAAAAACAAGTGAAAACGGCCAGAAGTAACCTTGTCAGAGCGCAGGTAATAGTCAGGGATTCTCAGCTGCAAACTGAAAAGAGGCAGTGCCAGAAAACAGTAGGAAAGCTGGATTATGTGAAGAACAATGAGAAATCAGGATTGGAGGAAGATTTATTAGCAACCTGTGACATGCAGATGACATAATCTTGCTTGCTGCAAATGAAAAGAAGTCGAAGCACTTACTGATGAAGATCAAAGACTACAGCCTTTAGCATGGATTACACCTGAACATGCAGAAATTGAGTATCTTTACAAATCATGATAAATGGAGAAAAAATGGAAGTTTTTGGTGATTTCATTCTACTTGAATCAACAGTCATTGTCCATAGAAGCTGTTGTTGTTAGGTGCCATGGAGTCAATTCCAACTTGTGGTGACCCTGTGCACTACAGAATGAAACACTGCCCAGTCCATCCATGGAAGCAGCAGTCAAGATATCAAATGACATACTGCACGGGGCACATCTGCTGCAAATGATCTTGTAAGTTTTTAAAAATGAAAAATGTCATTTTGATGACTAAGGTGCACCTGATTGAAGCTATGATCTTTTTCATCACAAGGTATAAGACAAACAGAAAACAAATAATGAAAAGTTAGAAATAAGTCCTTACTTATCAGTAATTACTATACATGCAAGGGAATATTATTTTACCATGAAGAGAAATGAAGTTCTGATACACTAATGAACTTTGAAACATTGTGCTAAGCTAAATAATGTGACAGCATAGTGCCTAAGGCACTTGGCTGCTAACCAGAAGGCTGGCGGTTCAAACCCACCAGCCACTCCTCAGAAGGAAGATTGGCTAGTCTGCTTGTGTAGAGACACTACCTCAGAAACCCAAGGACAGGTTGCTATCAATTGAATCAAGTCGATAGCAATGAGTTTGGTTTTTGTTTGGAAAGGATAAATATTGCACTTATATGAAATACCTAGAATAGGTGAATGCATAGAGACCAAAGTAGATCGGTGGTTACCAAGGCCTCGGGAGGGAGTACTGGGGAGTGCTTGTCTAAGGGATATTGAATTTCTGTTTCAGGAGATAAAAAATTTTCAAGTTGAGTGAGAGTGGTGGTTGTACAACAATTGTGAATGTAATGTTACTGAATTGAATGCTTAAAAATGGCTAGAGTGGGGAGGCGGGGCAAGATGGCGGACTAGGCAGAAGGATTGCACAGACCCTCTTCAACTAAGAAAAGGGAAACCAATTAACACAGACACAGAAGATAATCTTGGACCCCTGAGCCTTGAAGGAAAGGATGCAGATTTGGACTAAACCCCAACT
>NW_006921764.1:4342742-4357298 GCF_000298275.1 Orycteropus afer afer | reverse complement strand
GACATGAGACAAAGTATATGTGAACTGCTGTATGAAAAGTGAATTTACTCTGTAAATCTTCACCCAAATCCTAATAAAAAAAAAAAAAAAAGAAAAAAAAAAAATGGCTAGAGTGGCAAGTTTTGTGTTACATACATTTTACTACAAAAAAATCTTGCCCCCAAATCCAAAATATAAATCAGATAAAAGCAGAGCTTCTATAAATGCAGCAAGGATAGATAGCTGAAAGCCCTGCCTACCCTCTAACCCCTTTCTCCATTCATCAGAAGTACTTGCCTGGAACAAAAGGTCTCCATAGAACAGTGTCTGAAAGTTCTAGATCAATTGCTTGCTTTAAGAAAAGATGGCTCTGGTAAAGGGAGTTGTGTTGTGTGTTTATCTTTTGTGCCTGGTACTCTGTGGGCCCTTTTGATCTAGAACCCATGGCCTTTGGTTCTGGGCTGGGTTTTTGAATAGTTTGTTTTGTTTATTCCCCTTTCTCTTCTCTCTTTCTGGGTCTCCTGTTATTCAAAGGCTGACTACCTGTTTCTGTTTTCCAATTTTTTCTTACCTATTGTATTCTGTCTTTTTTTTCCTTTAATTTCTACGAAGTTTCATTAACTTATCTTCAACTTTAGTTTATTTAACAGATCTCTTCAGTTTTTAATTTCATTTTCCTCTTTCATGTTCTGGAATTTTCTCACATGTCTGGTCATCATTGGTTTTCCATTTGGATTTTAAAATGGGTCTCTATGAAGCTCACCAGAACTCTCTGTAGGGAAGTGGACACTGGGAAATCCTCCACTGTCACTGTCTTCCTTATTTTTTCTCTTGGGCCGGGCAGATTCTCCAGATTCTTCTAGTGTCTAAGTCTGTGTATGAGTGTTCTGGGAGGTGAATTAAGGAAAAAGGGCTCTGTATTCAGTCTAAATTTTTACTTAATACCCCCCCCTTTTTAAAAAATATATTGTCTCCTCCCTCTACTGTAGCTTGTATCCCTCAGAGAATTTGTCTTCAATCTTTTCTAAAAAATAAACCATTATCTTTTGCTAAGTTAGGTGATGAGTAGGCTTCCGGATGTGTAAAGTATTTGGAGGTTTATTTTCTTAAATTGACTTTCAACCATTCCTTGGCTTTCATCCCTGCTGTAGTGCCACCTGTTGTAAACCCTTCGGGAATGTTGCTTTGTCAGTTGGGTTGCTTCTTGACTTTTCCCACTCTGAGGCTTCTGTTTAAGTTTCTCAGGTTAGCTCATGTTTATCCACCTGCTTTCTAGCTTCCAAAGTGTTGTTGCAATTGTTTTCCATTTTCTTTCTTTTTGCTGGTTTATACTTAAAAATCCCTTTACTATTATTTTAGTGGATTTAGTGCCTAAGGTTTGTGATTGCTAACGAGAAGGCTGGCAGTTCAAACCCACCAGCCACTCCTTGGAAGGAAGATTGGGCAATCTACTTCCGTAGTGATACCGCCTTGGAAACCCAAGGAGGGTTTGCTATGAGTTGGTTTTGACTCGATGGCAGTGAGTTAGTTTATATATAGGTTAATGAATGCATTCAACATTTCATCTTTTTGTTTTTAATTATGGAAATTCTGAAACATATGCAGAAATAGAGAGCATAGTATTATGAATCCCTGTGTATCCTTTTCTCAGTTTCAAGACTGAGCAGTTATAAACATAATACCAAATTTCTACTACCTCTCTCAGTTGTTGTTGTTGTTGTTATGTGCCATCGAGTCTGACCCGACTCATAGCGACCCCTCCTTGGGTTTCCGAGGCAGTATCACTACGGAAGTAGATTGCCCCATCTTCCTTCCGAGGAGTGACTATTTATAGCAAATCACTGACCTCATCTCATTTTGTACATAAATTATTCAATGTATCACTTTAAAAGAAAAGGATTTTTTTTTAATATTTCATTGTTATTTGGCTCAAAATTTACATAGCAAACTGGTTTTCCATTCAACAATGCAAACACATTTCATTTCGCGACAATGATTACAATACCTACAGTGTAACAGCACTCTTCCCACTTGCTCCCTGTGTTTACCATTCCCATTTGTCCTTCTTTCCTGTCCCTTGCTGACTTCTGACCTTTATCCCTGGGCAAATTCTGCCCTTTTGATCTAAAGGGTTGCTACCTCCCTGATACTGTGTCAGTGTTTGATTTTTCAAGGAGCGTGTACCTCCCTGGTGGTGTTCACCTTATGGACCTGTCCATTGTTGGCTGAAAGATGAGCCACAGCGGTAAGTTCAATTCAAGTTAGGCTTGAAGGGTGAGTAAGGGCCATAGTCCTGGGGGCCCACCAGGCTCTATCAAAGCAGTAGGCCTGGTCTTTTTTTATGATTCTGAATTTGGTTACACATTCTTCTCTCATTTTCTCTGGGGCCTTTTATTGTGATCCCTTTCAGAGTGGGCAGCTGTGGTAGCTGGGTGCCATCTTTCTGATCTTAGGGTTGTAGAGGCTGAGGTTAGTGTGGTCTATTAGTCCTTTGGACTAATTGTTTCCATGTGTCATTGATAGTCTACACTCTTCTTTGCTCTGGATGGGGAGAGACAGATAGTTTCACATTAGATAGCTGCTTGCACACTTTTAAGACCCAGACGCTACTCACCAAAGCAGGACATAGAGCATTGTCTTTGTGAACTATGTTATGCCAGTTGGCCTTGTCCTCCTAGAGTGTGGTCCTGAGCCCCCAGGCCCAGTGACTCATTCCCTCAAGGTGTTGGGTTATGACTAAGAAATTTTCATAACTTTGCTGCTTGTATGTTTTACTGTATTCACAGATATATTATAGCACATATAAATAGATATGTAGAAATATCTTCTGTCATACTCTGAATATTAAATAGATATGTAGAAATATCTTCTGTCATACTCTGAATATATCCTGAATATATTCATGGGTATAGTTCCATTCACCTTCCCATACCTGTTCAGTTTACTTGTCTGTCTTGGTATCCACTTGTAGATTATTGTTATTACTGTTATTGCAGGATTGTGTATGGAATAGTATTTACTTCTGTTGCCTTTAACTCTTGTGTTCCTCCCAGCATCTCCCTTTGCCTTGATCATTTTGTGCCAGTAACCTTCAAAGAATGCCTCTTTCTGTGTGTAAACTTTTTCTTGACATTTTTATGATACTAGTCTTATATATTGTCTGTCCTTTTGTGATTGACTAATGTCCTCCAGGTTTGTCATGTTATGAGGTGTTTTACAGATTCGTTAGTATTCTTTGAAGTACCATAGTATTCCATTGTGTGTATGTACCATAGTTTGTTTATCCACTCATCCATTGTTGGCCATTTAGGTTGCTTCAGACCTTTTTTGCTATTGTGAACAGTGCTGTGATGAACATGGGTATGCATATATCTATTCATGTCATGGCTCTTATTTCCGTAATGCATATGCCTAACAGAGGGATTGCTGGATCTTACTGCATTTCTGTTTTTAACCTTTTAAGGAAGCATCATATTGTTTTCCACAGTGGTTGCGCCATTTTACAGTATGAGGGTCCCAATCTCTCCATACCCTCGCTAGTATTTGTTGTTGTTTTTAACTTTGCTGTTAATGCAGGGGTGAGATGATTTGATTCTGGTGGTGCAGTGGTTAAAGCATTCAGTCGCTAATCAAAAGTTTGCCAGTTCAAATCTACCAGTAGCTCCACAGGAGAAAGGTGAGGCAGACTGCTTCCTTGAAGACTTAGCGCCTTGGAAACCTTATGGGGCAGTTTTACTCTGTCCTAAAGGGTCATTGGGAGTTATGGTTGTGCAGTGCCTAAGGCACTTGACTGCTAACCAGAAGGTTGGCGGTTCAAACCCAGCAGCTACTCCTCAGAAGGAAGATTGAACAATCTACTTCTGTAGAGATACTACCTCAGAACCCCAAGGAGGGGTCATTATGAGTCAGAGATGACTTGATGGCACATAACAACAACAACAACAACAAAGGGAAATGGGTGAGAAGAGCAGTGGAGTGGGAAAAGAGAAGCTCATGACTGTGAACATTTCTTCATGTGTTTGTTGGATGCCTGAATGTCTTCTTTGATGAAGTGTATCTATTTATTATTTATATCCTTTACCCATTTTTAAAGATGGTTTTTAAAAAGCATAACCGGCAATACCATTATCAAATCCAAAATAAATCTATTAATTCCTTAATATCAAATATCCACTCAGAGTTCAAAATTCCACAATCTTACTATTAAATATTTTGTATAGTTTTATTAAAAATATTTTTGTAGTTTTAAAGTTAAATTTTATTTTATTTTTGTGGAAAATATACGTAGCAAAACATACACCAACTCAGTAGTTTCTTCACGTACCATTTAGTGACATTGATTACATTCTTTGAGTTGTGCAGCCATTCTCACCCTCCTTTTCTGACTTATTCTTGCCTCATTAATGTAAAGTCAGTGCTCCTTAAGTTTCCTGTCCGATCTTTTCAGTTGTGGTTGTCAGTTGGCTCCCATGTAAATTTTAAAAGAGCATAATGCTCAAGGCAGACTTTCTTATTTGTTTATTTATTATTTTTCTTAACTCGTTTTTACTAATTATTCAGCCTGTCCACCCATCTATCCACCTGTAGATCAACATTTGCCTTCACTGACAATGCAGTACTGTATGTGCAAAAGGGTTCATCTTTGTTGTCTGTACCTCCCATGTACCTCTCTAAGTCTTCCTCTTCCTCAATGCTGCCTTGTTGATCACTCACATTTGCTACATTGCCCTTCTCTTCACCCAAATCAATACTTATCTCTACCTCTCTAACAGTGTTCCTTTCCCTCCCCTCCCACCCCTGGTAACCAACAAAGAAAATTTCCTTCCATATATAAACCTTTCCTTGACTTCTACGGTGATGGACTAATACAATATTTGTCCTTCTGTGATTGACTTATTTCACTCAGCATAATGTTCTTCAAGTTCATCTATGTTATGTGGTGTTTTGCAGGTTCTACATTATTCTTTAGGGTAGTGTAGTATTCCATGGTGTGTATGTACTGTAGTTTGGTTATCCATTCTTCTGTTCATGGGCATCGAGGTTGTTTCCATCTTTTGGCTATTGTAAATGCGCTGCAATGAACATGGGCGTGCATATATCTGTTCTTGTCTTGGCTCTCGCTTCTTTAGGATATATACTTCGTAATGGGATTGCTGGATCAAATGCTATTTCTAATTACAACTTTTTAAGGAATCACCATACTGCTTTCCACAGTGGTTGTACCATTTTACACTCCCACCAGCAGTTTATGAGAGTCCCAATCTCTCCACAACCTTGCCAGCATTTGTTATTTTGTGTCTTGTTGAACTTTGCTACTAGTACTGGGATGAGATGGTATCTCATTGTTGTTTTGATTTGTATCTCTTTGATGGCTAATGATCATGAACATTTCTTCATA
This sequence comes from Orycteropus afer afer, assembly GCF_000298275.1. NCBI lineage: Eukaryota > Metazoa > Chordata > Mammalia > Tubulidentata > Orycteropodidae > Orycteropus > Orycteropus afer. The sequence continues at coordinate 4,351,921 of NW_006921764.1, read as the reverse complement.
TGTTTGTTGGCTGCCTGAAAATACTCTTTGGTGAAGTGTCTATTCATGTTTTCTACCCATTTTTAAATTGGATTATTTGTCTTTTTGTTGTTGAGGTGTTGGAGTTTTCGATAAATTCTAGAGATAAGTCCCTTGTCAGATATGTCATTGCTGGATATTTTTTCCCAATCTGTAGGTTCTCTTTTTGCTCTTTTGGAGAAGTCTTTGGAAGCACATAAAAATTTAGCTTTTAGAAGGTCCCATTCATCTAGTTTCTCTTCTGCTGTTTGTGCGTTTTGAGTTATGCTTGATAGTCTATATATGCCATATATTGTTGTTGTTGTTATGTGCTGTCAAGTTGGACCCGACTCATAGCAACCCCTCCTTGGGTTTCCGAGGCAGTATCACTACGGAAGTAGATTGCCCCATCTTACTTCCGAGGAGTTGTGGTGGGTTTGAACTGCCAGCCCTCTGGTTAGCAGTCCAGTGCCATAGGTACTATGCTACCAGAGCTCCCATGCCATATAATGCCATATATTAGGGCCCCTAAATTTGCCCCTAGTTTTTCCTTGAGGAACTTTATAGTTTTAGGTTTCACATTTAAGTCTTTGCTCCATCTGGAGCTAGTTTTTGTGTATTGTGTGAGGAACAGCTCTTGTTTCATTTTCCTGCAAATGGATTTCCAGTTTTGCTAGCCCCATTTGTTAAACAGACAATCTCTTCCCCATTGAATGGATTTTGGTCCTTTGTCAAAGTTCAGCTGACCATAGGTCGATTGATCTATTTCTGGGTTCTCAATTCTATTCCATTAGCCTATGTGTCTGTCATTGTACCAATACCAGGCAGTTTTGACTACTGTGGCAGTATAGTACATTTTAAGATCTGGGAGTGTGAGACTTCCTACTTTGTTCTTCTTCTTCAATAGTGCTTTGCTCATCTGAGGTCTCTTTCCTTTCCATATAAAGTTAGTGATTGGTTTCTCCACATCCTTAAAGGATGTTGATGGGATCTGGATTGGGATTGAATTGAATGTATGGATTGCTTTGGGTAGAATTGACATTTTCACAATGTTCAGTATTCTTGTCTATGAACAGGTATGTTTTTCCATTTATGTAGATCTCTTATGGTTTCTTGAAGTAGTGTTTTATAGTTTTCTTTGTACAGGTCTTTTGTGTCCCTGGTAAGATTTATTCCCAATTATTTTAATTTTTTTTTTATAGCAATTTTAAATGGCATTGATTTCCTTATTTCTTTTTCAGTAATCTCTCTTCTGGTATAGAGGAATCCAACTGATTTTTGTACGTTGAGCTTGTATCCTGCTGCGATGCTAAATCTCTTAATTAGTTCCAGTAGTTTTTCACTGAGTCTTTTGGCTTTCTATGTAAAGGATTATATCATCAGCAAATAGGGATAGTTTGACTTCTTCCTTACCAATTTGGATGCCTTTGATTTCCTTTTCTTGTCTTATTGCCCTGGCTAGGACTTCCAGTACAATGTTGAGTAGAAGTGGTGATAGAGGATGTCCTTGTTGAAGGCAGACATTCTTTACTAGTTTACCTAAACTGTTGTTTGGTTGTAAGAAGACTTCAGGGCATATTTTTGGCTTAAGATTTAAAGATTATCATAGATAAATAGTTTCTGGTGTTCATACAGATTCCATGACTCCAGAAAATCTGGAGCCCATGAGAATTTGAAATCCTGTTCTAGATCTCCCCCTCCCTCACTCCCTGTCTTTTGGTTAAGATTCTTCTGTAGAGTCTTTGATCAAAACGTTCAGTTATTGCAAGTGGACACCATCCAATTTTTCTGGTTTCATGGAACAAGAGGCAGTTGTTCATGGCAGCAATTAGCCATGCATTCCATTCTCTGTATTCTTGACTCTTTCTTCCTATGTTGCTCCAGGTAAATAGAGATAAAGAACTAGTTTTTGTTTATGGTGATGGAAAAATCACATTGATTAAGGGTAGGATTGTATAGCTGATTAATGTTATTGCTGACAGTAGTTGTACACCTGTGAAAAATTGAATTGACAGAAGTTGTGTGATATACAACAGTGACTGGTGAAAAAAAAAAGTAGCTGCTGAGGCTACTTACAACTAACACTTCATAGGATTTGGTTCTTTGGTTTGGAGTTTTAGGTCATAGTTTCATGGGATGTCCTATTATTAATTGGCCTAAGGTGGCGTAGTACCTAAGGCACTTGACGGCTAACCAGAAGTTTAGTGGTTCAAACCCACCAGCCACTCCTTGGAAGGAAGATTAGGTGATCTACTTCTGTAGTGATACTGCCTCGGAAACCCAAGGAGGGGTCGCCATGAGTCAGAGATGACTCGACGGCACATAACAACAACAAGAATATTTATGTAGATCTGTTCTACCTCGTAGTTTGTTGTGTAGGTCTGAAGCCTTAAAAGCTTTCAGACAGCCATTTAAGGAACAACAATTTGTCTGTGTTCACCTTAACCCATTCTTAATTGATAAATGCATTTAGAATTTATCACATTAGAGAAATGACTGCTGGTTGATTTAGGATCTCTGAGCAAAAAGGTCTCTCTTGAGATGAGAAATATTCAAAGTCAATGGGATGTATGTGTTCATCTTTCTAAATCTAACTTCTTAGACATAGTAAGATCCTGGGAAGGTACTGCTCTGGATCTTTGTGGAAAAGAGCAGGATAACCCTCGGTTAGATTTAATTTTTGACAAATATTTACCTCCCCAAGGGCCAATTACCTTGTTTTAAAGTAGGATCACACAACCTACCTCACATGGTTTGTCATCAGGATGAAAATATCGACCTGTATAAAATGCTTGCTACACAGTCAGCGCTCAACAGTGCTCCTTCTCTAGAGTGGGCATGAGCTTGTGGTCAGTGGGAAGACTCGTTCACTAGCAATGAGGTCTTAGCATCATGATCCTTGTAGAAAATATAAAGTAAATTTCCTTTCAATTAGTGCGTGATTTTTTTTTTTTTTAATAGAGAATAAAGTCTGTTAATGATTACCAGGGGCAGGTTGTTGTTAAGTGCCATCGAATCTGACTCATAGTGACCGTATGTACAACAAAATGAAACACTGCCTAGTCAGTGTGTGGATTTTGTTTCACAAATCAGTCTCTAATGTTTCTTTTGCCAAGGTGAGCCAGTTTTCCAGGGCTGGAAATTTAAAGCTAAGAGACCAGATCCTCCACTCCTGCTGAAACCACTGAGATGTTCTATCGAAAGACATGCAACTTGAAACAACTAGTTCTTATCCATCACATTTCTGCTCTGGACTCCAAGCCTGTCCAGTAATACATTCAGAGTAAGGAAATTCCTACTTCCCTTGTCTTAGAATTCTTAGTAATTTTAGTGAGGCCCATAGACTGCTCAGCAAAGAGTGGTCAGGGGACTCAGACAGTGAATTGAATTTGTGTTCGTGAAAAAGTATAAGGATTTATATATAGTCTGTACTTGTAGTTGCAGATTTTTTTTTTTTTTTTTTCTCTCTGCAGTTGAAGTGAGAACACTTAAAAGCAAATTTCTGGTGGTGGTAGTTTTATAATGGCGCTTTTAGGGTCAGTGCCCCTTGATACTCTCTTTTGCCATTTTCTGTTCTTTGTGTTAATAGTTTTAGGAAGCTACTGTATACACTTTGAGGAGGAACTTTGTTTCACTTGTTATTACCTAGGCCAAGAGGCATTTTTATTTATTTATTTTCTTTTTTTCTGACGAAAAGGTACTTTTCTGTGCCATCTCTTGTGAAGTTTTGTTAAGGTCACTTAGGTTCCAAGGAACAGCCTTAATCTATACATCTAAAGAAAAATAAATGTATTTATTGTAAAGAGACCTATGGACTGAAACTAGAAGTCTTTGGATCTCTTAAAGCTCTAGGGATCCATTTCTCTCTTACCCCTTCTCTTAGGCCATGTAAACCAAAACCAAACCTACTGCCATTAAATTAATTCCAATTCCTAGCGACCCTATGGAACAGAAGATACTGACCCATGTGGTTTCCAAGGCTGTAATAAACAGGCCATCGCTAATATTTGTGGAATGGATGAAAAATTATCACTGATTCATTACATGGGCTCATTGTATCAGACTATGCATTGGCCAGACTATAGAAATGTCATCTTGAGTCAAGTGTCCACTTTGGGTTAGTCAGTGACCACCAGCATATACATCTTTTCTCATCTAGGGGTTTGTGTTTGTGGTAATTGAACCTAGAGCTAGACATTAGAGATGTTAAGCACTGAGACTTCATGTTTCCACTGCAGAAATTTAGGTCCAGCTTAAATTCACACAGAAATGGACTGAGAAAGAGAAAGACGAGAAATCAACATTGAATGGCTGTTATCGTAGGACGCATTGTTAGATCTTTTGTGTATTATTTAAGCTCTTAACAGTAATATGTTATAGGTTTAGTAAATAATTTTAAATGTGAGAAAAGTTTCTCAGTGATGTTAAATAATCTTCTGCTAAGTCACTCTGTGTGTAATGGAGTCCGAGATTTAAGCCTAAGTCTCTTTGCCTCCAGATGTTGCCTTTTGTTAAATTATACTGCTCCAGGAGCCGCATGTCACGTGGCAGCAATCCTCAAAATGTAGAGGAATCTAGGAAAAACTCCAAATGGTATGTTATGAATTTATTACATTGATTTTGGAAAATGAACTAAAATTAGATTCTAGAAATATATTTTGAAGATGGTAATTGCTGTGTTTGGAAAGTGATTCTGTCTAATATCTAGCAGCATATCTTGCTGAAAAAGAGGTACTATGTTTTTTTTTTTTTTTTAATATTAGGGTAAAGCTAGAATAATTTCCTTTTCAATCACGTAATTTCCTGATTAGAGTAAAATTATTTGTGGCTTAAAATTTAATTTTTTTCCTATCAGTATGGAGTAGGTAAAGTAGAATAAAACAAAGTGCTTAATGTTTATTGTACATGTTCTAGGCACTGTGCGAGGTGTTTACAATTATGTGAAGATGAGGAAACTGGCTCAGAGGTGTTATCTCTTTTCCACATTTACACACTGTCATTGGTAAAGTTGTGTCCCCCCAGAATATATATCAACTTGGCTAGACCATGATTCCCAGTATTATGCAATTATCCTTCATTTTGTGATGTGTTGTAAATCCTAATCTCTGCCTCTGGTTAATGAGGCAGGATTAGGTTATATTAAAGATGATTAATTTTTGTTCATTATGTTAGTGAGGAAGGATTAGAGAAGGATGCATCACACTTACTTTAGTCACAGCCCTGATGTTATATAAGGGAAGTTCCCTGTGGTGTGGCTTTACAAGAGATAAAGGGAAAGAGAAGCAAGCAGAGAGAGAGAGAGCGACTTTACTGTCTCCAGGAGGGAAGAACCAGGAGTGGTCCTTTGGACCTGAGAACCTCCTAGGTACAGGGGAAGATTGACACCAAGACACATTTAGATCTCCAAGGAACTCCAGGCCCACAGATGGTGAAAGGAGAAAACCTTCCCCTGGAGATGAAAGAGAGGGCTTACCCTAGAGCTAGCACCCCGAATTTGGACTTCTAGCCTCCTAAACTCTGACAAGATAGAAGAGCTGAACAGAAGATTTCAAAGAGCAGCTCGAGAAGGCATCCTCAATTACTACAATGAAATGTGCAAAGACCTGAAGTTAGAAAACCAAAAGAGAAGAACATGCTTGGCATTTCTCAAGCTGAAAGAACTGAAGAAAAAATTCAGGCCTTGAGTTGCAATATTGAAAGCTTATATGGGCAAAATATTGAATGATGCAGGAAACATCAAAAGAAGATGGAAGGAATACACAGAGTCACTATCAAAAAGAATTGGTCGATGTTTATCTATTTCAGGAGGTAGTATATGATTAAAAACCAATTGTATTGAAGGAAGAAGTCAAAGCTACACTGAAGGAATTGACAAACAACAAGGCTCCAGGAATTGATGGAATACCCATTGAGATGTTTCAACAAACGAATGCTGTGCTGGAACCACTTACTTGTCTATGCCAAGAAATTTGGAAGATACCCACCTGGCCAACTGATTGGAAGAGATCCATATTTGTGCCCATTCCAAAGAAAGGCAATCCAACAGAATGTGGAAACTATCTAACAATGTCATTAAAATCACATGCAAGGAAAATTTTGCTGAAGATAATTCAAAAATTTTGTAGCAATATTGTTCTGGTTAGCTAGTGCTGCCCTAACAAGAAATACCACAAATGGGATAGCCTTAACAAACAGCAGTTTATTCTTACAATTTGGAGGCTTTAAGTCCAAATTCAAAGTGCCAGGCTGTAGGGACTGGGTGAAAGCCCCTCAGCCTTGGGCTTCAGCTCTGCCTTCAGCTCCTGGCCCACTGAAGCTAGAGACGTTTCTTCACTCAGACAGCTGCTGGCTGCTGAGGCTGAGAAGCCCAAGGTTGACAAATAAAATGGCACAGTTCTGAGGTTACCAAACCACATGTCAAGCCATTAATTTAAGTCCATTTAAATTTAAGTCCCAAGGTCAGCAGAGCATGGCAGGCTGCTGAACAATGACACAGTTACATGCAGGGTCCAAGCATGCCATAGGCTAGAGACCATTCCCAAAACTGCTGCTTATATACAGGAAGCAGACCACATCCCAAAGGCAGCTACTCAGCTGCTTGTGGTAGATCCCACCATGGAGTTGACTGCCAGTCTCATCATGGGGAATAACTACCACCAGCTGCCCAGCCACTCAACCAGGCCCCGCCAAGTTGACACACAAACATAATCACTATAAATACATTGACAGAGAGCTTCCAGAGATGTAAGCTGGATTCAGAAGAGGATATGGAATGTCCTCAGATATCATTGCTGATGTCAAATGGATCTTGGCTGAAAGCAAAGAATACCAGAAAGATGTTTACTTGTGTTTTATCGACTATGCAAAAGCATTTGACTTTGTGATCATAACAAATTATAGATAACATTGAGAAGAATGGAAATTCCAGAACACTTAATTGTGCTCATGAGGAATCTGTATATATACCAGCAGGCTGTTGTCCAAACAGAACAAGAGGCTACTGCATGGCTGCTTCCTAAAATCAGGAAGGGAGTGTGTCAGGGTTGTATCCTTTCACTATACTTATTCAATCTGTATGCTGAGCAAATAATCTGAGAAGCTGGACTCTATGAAGAAATATGTGGCATCAGGATTGGAGGAAGACTCATTAACAACTTCTGATATGCAAATGACATAACCTTGCTTGCTGAAAGTGAAGATGACTTGAAGCACTTACTAATGAAGATTAAAGACTACGGTCTGCAGTATGGATTACACCTCAATGTAAAGAAAACAAAAATCCTCACAAATGTGCCGGTAAGCATCATCACAAAAAATAATGGAGAAAAGATTGAAGTTGTCAAAGATTTCATATTACTTGGTTGCACCATTAACATCAGTGGAACTAACAGACAAGAAATCAGATGTCATATTGCACTGGGATAATTTGCTGCAAAAAGGTATTCAATACCTCTTTAAGATATTGAAGAGCCAAGATGTCTCTTTGAAGACTGAGGTGCCCCTAATATAAGCCATGGTATTTTCAGCAGCCTCAAATGGATGTGAAAGATGGACAGTGAATAAGGAAGACCAAAGAAGAGTTGATACTTTTGAATTGTGGTGTTGCTCAATAATACTGAAAGTACCATGGACTGCTAAAAGAACTAACAAATCTGCCCTGGAAGACGTGCAGGCAGAATGCTCCTTGAAAGTGAGAATGATCAGACTTTGCCTCACCTACTTTGGTCGTGTTGCCAGAAGGGACCCGCAGCACAGTAAATTACTTGGTATGGCTTTTCTAGCTATAGTCTTTGTAACTCCCAGCAGATTACTGGGTAGGACCATTCAAATATGTGTAGAACTTTAATGTTGGGATTGGTTAGTTTTGTCACTCTGCCAGGTTTACAATGAGCCTTCCTAGAGACAGAGAGGAGGATCTCACTGCCATCAAGAGAGGAGAGAAGGAGGTGAAGTAGAATGCATCCTTGTACTCGAGTGCACTGGACCTCCTTGGCAGAGATGCCCAGCAGAGAGAGAGATGCCCTGGTAGAGAGAAGGTCTCAGTGGAACCAAGAGGCATGAGACAGAATGGTGGGCTTACCAGGCCTGCAAAGCAAGAAAGCCGAATGTGCTTGGGCAGGAGGCTTCCTGGTGGAGTGGGATGCACCTACGTGCACCTATCAGCAGAGGTAAAAGAGCTTTGCAACACTTGCCCAAGGAGAACAGAGTCCAGGCCAAGAGGCCAAGGGTCAGAGAGGTGTGTCTGAGGGCACAGCAGAGGGGAGACTGTCCTGATTGAAAAATTATATCCTGAGCATGTTCCTAAAGCTGAATTGTAGCCTGTTTCTTCCCAAATAAGCCCCATAATCCTGAGTATTTTTTGTGAGTTATTTTGTGGCCACGCAATGAATTATCAAGCCCAGCAGAGAAGTAGTGAGTGCCATGGTAGGAATGGTTGGAGTCAGAATTGGTAAAAGACTGGAGGGTGGCGGCATATCTGGCCTCATAGGAATAAGCCTTGGGCTGTTGATGGTGATTCTGTCTTCCTCTTGTGAAGTTACATGAGGTCAGAAGATGCCACCTCCATGTCCTTTTTGCAGGATCAATCTCTAGAGAAAAGGTATCATGCTTGGTAAAGTGGAGGGCTAGTGAAAAAGAGGAGGACTTCAATGAGACAGATTAACACAGTGGCTTCAACAAGGGCTTAGGTAGAGCAAGGATTGTGTGGCTTGTACAGGACCAGGCAGTGTTTGGTTCTGTTGTACAAAGGGTCCTATGAGTCAGAGCTGACTCAATGGCACCTAACAACACAACAACAACTAACCCTGACAGAATAAATTTGTTTATTAAAGCCATTCACTTGTATTTCTAGAGTGCTAGATAATTAAGACATGTTGTTGTTGTTATGTGCCGTCGAGTCGGACCCAACTCATAGCGAACCCTCCTTGGGTTTCTGAGGCAGTATCACTATGGAAGTAGATTACCCCATCTTCTTTCCGAGGAGTAGCTGGTGGGTTCAAACTGCCAGCCTTCTGGTTAGCAGTCAAGTGCCTTAGGTACTACGCTACCAGAGCTCCCATATTAAGAAGTACAGCTAGTAAATGGTGTTTTCATAATTCATCTAGGTCTGCCTATATCTAAAACTTATGCTGTTTTCATTATACTACCCTGCCCACTGGGCCACAAGTGAAGAAAGGTAAAAT
>NW_006921764.1:4336961-4341872 GCF_000298275.1 Orycteropus afer afer | reverse complement strand
TTTGAACCGCCAGCCTTCTGGTTAGCAGTCAAGTGCCTTAGGCACTATGCTGTTGTTGTTAGGTACCATCAAGTCAGCTCTGACTCATAGCAACCCTAGGTGCAACAGAATGAAACACTGCCTGGCCCTGCGTCAGTCTCACAATCCCTGTTATATTTGAGCCCATCATTGTAGCCACTGTGCCAATCCACCTTGTTGAGGGCCTTCTCCTATTTCGTTGACCCTCCACTTTACCAAGTATGATATCCTTCTCCAGGGAATGGTCCCTTCTGATAACGTGATCAAAACAGGTGAGATGAAGTCTGGCCATTCTTGCCTCTGAGGAGTATTCTGGCTTCACTTCTTCCAGGACAGATTTGTTAGTTCTTCTGTCAGTCCATGGTACTTTCAGTATTCTTTGCCAACGCCACAATTCAAAAGCATCAACTCTTCTTTGGTCATCCTTATTCATTGTCCACCTCTCATGTGCATATGAGGTGGTTGAAAGTACCGTAACTTGGGTTAGGCCCACCTTAGTCTAAAAGGAGACATCTTTGCTCTTCAGCACTTTAAAGAGGTCTTTTGCAGCAGATTTGCCCAGTACAATATGTCATCTGATGTCTTTACTGCTGCTCCAGTGGTGTTGATTGTGGAACCAAGTAATGTGAAATCTTTGACAACTTCAATCTTTTCTCCATTTATTGTGGTGCTGCTTATTGGTTCAGTTGTGAAGATATTTGTTTTCTCTATGTTGAGATGTAATCCATACTGCAGACTGTAGTCTTCAATCTTCATCACTAAGTACTTCAAGTCATACTTTGAGCAAGCAGTGTTGTTTCATCTGCATATCGCAAGTTGTTAATGAGTCTTCCTCCAATCCTGATGCCACGCTCTTCTTCATATAGTCCAGCTTCATGTAGTCCAACTTCTGAACTATATGATGTTGCATTAGATGATTTATGTGGGCTTGAGCTTGAAGATCCAAGATGGCTTCCTTGGAATTTACCTTTTTAATTCCTGGGAATTTACTAGTAGCATTAATAATTACCTTGTAAGGTAATTATTAATGCTACTAGTTGCTGCAGAGGGGTTTTGCCACTATCAAACCAAACTCACTGCTGTGGAGTTGAATCCGACTCATAGCAAACTCTCCTTGAGTTCCCGAGGTGGTATTCCTACAGAAGTAGATTGCCTGATCTTCCTTCCAAGGAGTGACTGGGGAGTTTGAACCACTAGCCTTCTGGTTAAATACCTTAGGCACTATGCTACCAGAGGTCCCATTTACCACTACAGATAAGATAATCTATAAGTTATAGGGAGCTCTGGTAGCATAGTGGCTAAGACACTTGCCTGCTAACCAGACGGCTGGCGGTTCAAACCCACCAGCCACTCCTTGGAAGGAAGGTTGGGCAATCCTACTTCCGTAGTGATACTGCCTCGGAAACCCAAGGAGGGGTCGCTATGAGTCGGGTTTGACTCGACGGCACGTAACAACAACAACAACAACATAAATTATAATTTTAATTTCTTGAATGTTATGTCTTTAGCATTCTTGATAGCTTCTATAAGAGAGAGAGAAAAGTTTGGATCCTGGGTTGCTATGCTGTGTGTATATTTGTATGTGTGTCCAATGATGATCTACAAATTAGTAGACTCGTATGTATATGTGTTTGTTTTGGTTCTCTAGTGCTGCTTGAACAGAAAAATACCACAAATGTATGGTGTTAACAGTTAGGAATATAATCTCTTAAAAAGTTGTTGAGGCTAGAGGTCTGAGTTCAAAGCATCGGCTGTAGGGGCTGAGTGAAGGGCCATTGACCTTGGGCTTCAGGTCTGCCTTTTGCTCCCAGCCCAGGTGCTGAAAGTGTCTCTTAATTCAGGCAGCTGTTGGCTGCTGAGGCTGACAAGCTGAGGTCAACAAGTAAAATGGCACAGTCCAAAGATTATCAAGGAACATGGCAGACCACTACTTCAAGTCCAGAAACAGTCCCAAGGTCAGCGGGCCACATGGCCGACCACTCACTGATGATTCAGCCAAATGCAGGATCCAGATGTGCAAAGAAGCTTAGAAACTTCTCAAAGCATCTTCTTATATGCTGGAAGCAGACCACATCCCTAAGGCAGCTACTCAGCTGCTCCCAGCAGATTCTACCGTGGAATTGATTAGGAGTCTCATCATGGGGAGTAACTACTCCCTCAGCCACTCATGACCAGGTGCAGCCAGGTTGGTACATAACCTTAATAATTTAACTTATGGATATATAATGACTCTATTATATTTTACTATTTTTGTTAGTTTCAATTAATGTTCATGGTTTCAAACGAGGACTAGTTAGTAACAAACGTGTCAGCCTAGGCATAATCTACTATTTGCTATCTCTTGATGGACATTTACTAAAGAATTTTGTTGATAGCGTGTTTACATTATAGACCATTATTATACACACATATTATATACACACATATGTATATAGTTATATTTATACATACACACATATGTATGTACATATGTATGCATGAGATACTGCCTTGGAAACCCAAGGAGGGGTTACTGTGAGTCAGAATCGACTCGATTGCTGTGAGCTTGGTTTTTGGTTTAGGAGAACATAATAGAAAATGCCATTTCTAGTGGTCTTTGCACATTTTGAACCTGACAAAAATAATAAAAGTTGCTAGATGTCTAAAAGTATTCATGGACTACCCACCAGTGTTCCAGGTACTCTGCGGTTGCTCAGATTCTGTGCAAAACAATACCAAGTGTCCCACTGCTTATGGAGCTTATCATTTTGTGAAAGAGACAGACATTAAATATAAGTATTTATATATTGATGTGATAAGTGTTAGTAAAAAAGTACACTGTGCAGTGAAGGCATAGCTGAGGTTTTCATTTCAATGTAGATTATGAAAAGCTTTTATGAGGAAATAATATTTAACCTGACACCTAATGGATGAACAGGAATTATTAGCCAAACAAAGTAAGGAAGAGAGGCAGGGAGGGGATATTTGAGAAAGAGGAAATAGGCTGTAAATAGGTAGGTCTTAGAACTTTTTCTTTTAACTGTTCTAGAAATTTAGATAACATTGCCAATTCAGTATTTCTCACCTGTACAATTCAGTGGCACCAGTTACATCAATCATGTTGTGAAACTATTACCAATATCTGTTGCCAAATTTCACATCACCATGAACAGAAACTCAGTGCTTCCTAAACAAAGATCCTACCTTTTCCCCTCTCTCTGTCCCTGGCACCCACTATTACATTTTGATCTCTACAGATTTGCACATTTGCCTATGCTCTTGTTGTTAGGTGCCATTGAGTTGGGTCCAACTCATAGTGACTCTGTGTACAACAGAACAAAACACTGCCCAGGCCTGTGCCAGCCTCACAATCATTGCCACGCTTGAGTCCATTGTTGCAGCCACTGTGTCAGTCCCTCTCATTGAGGGTCTCCCTCTTTTTCACTGATCCTCTCCTTCACCAAGCACGGTGTGCTTCTCCAGGGACTGGTCTTTCCTGATAACAAGTCCAAAATACGTGAGATAAAGTCTTGCCGTCTTCACTTATAGCTTGCATTCTGGCTGTACTTCCTTCAAGACAGATCTGTTCATTCTTCTGGCAGCCCATATGATATTCAGTAGTCTTCACTAAAACCATATTTCAAATGCATCAGTTCTTTGGTGTTTCTTATTCATTGTCCGGCTTTCACAAGCATAGGGGGTGATTAAAAAATCATGGCTTGGGTCTGGTGTGCCTTAGTTTCAAAATGACATCTTTGCTTTTGACTGCTAACTAGAAGGCTGGCGGTTCAAACCCACCAGCCACTCCTTGGGAAGAAGACTGGGCAATCTACTTCTGTAGAGGTACTGCCTCGGAAACTCAAGCAGGGGTCACTATGAGTCAGAATCGACTCAACAGCAATGAGTTTTTTTTTTTTCCAAAGAGGTCTTTTGCAGCAGATTTACCGCGTGCAGTACATCATTTGATTTCTTGACTGCTACTTCCATGGGCATTGATTGTGGATCCAAGTAAAATGAAATCCTTGACAACTTCAATCTTTTCTCCAGTCATCATGATGCTGGTTGTTAATCCAATTGTGAGGATATTTGTTTTATTTCTTTTGAGATGTAATCCATTCCAAAGGCTGTAGTGTTTGATCTTCATCACTAAGTGCTTCAAGTCCTCTTCAGATCCGGCAAACAAGGTTGTGTCATCTGCATATCGTAGGTTGTTGATGAGCCTTCCTCCAATATGCTGTGTTCTTTTTCAAATAGTCTAGCTTCTCAGATTATTTGCTTAGCAAACATAGTGAATAAGTATGGTGAAAGGATACAATCCAGACATATACCTTTTCTGATTTTAGCAGTGTCTCCTTCTTGTGTTTGAACCACTGCCTGTTGGTCTATGTACAGGTTTTGCATGAGCACACAATTAAGTTTCTGGAATTCCCATTCTTTGCAATGTTATTCAAAAGTTATGATCCATGTAGTGAAAAGCCTTTGCATAGTCAACAAAACACAAATTTTTCTGGTATTCTCTGTTTTCTGCCAAGATCCATCTGACATCAGCAGTGATATCCCTCACTGCATATCCTCTTCTGATTCTAGCTTGCATTTCCGGTGTTCCCTGTTAATGCACTGCTGCAGCCGTTTTTGAATTACATTCAGCAAAGTTTTATCTGTGTGTGCCATTAATGATACTGGTTGACAATTTCTGCATTCTGTTGGATCATCTTTCTTTGGAATCAGCACAAATATGGATCTCTTCCAGTGGTTGGCGAGGTAGCTGTCTTCCAAATTCTTAGCATAGACAAGTGAACACTTACTCTAGGTATTTCATATTAGTGAGATATACAATATTTGTCCTTTTGTGATTGACTTACTTAGCATAATATTTTCAATGTTCAAGATCTTAGAATTTTTTTTTTTTTTTTT
>NW_006921764.1:4314300-4328501 GCF_000298275.1 Orycteropus afer afer | reverse complement strand
TCTTCCACCTTACCAAGCGTGACATCTTTCTCCAGGGAATGGTCCCTTCTGACAACATGACCAAAGTAGGTGAGACGAAGTCTGGCCATTCTCGCCTCCAAGGAGCATTCTGGCTGCACTTCCTCCATGACAGACCTGTTAGTTCTTTTAGCAGTCCATGGTACTTTCAGCATTCTTCACCAACACCACAGCTCAAAAGCATCAATTTTTCTTTGGTCTTCCTTATTCGTTGTCCAGCTTCCACACACATATGAGATGATTGAAAATACCATGGCTTATGTCAGGCACACCTTAGTCCTTAAGGAGACATCTTTGCTCTTCAGCACTTGAAAGACGTCTTTTGCAGCCAATTTTCCCAGTGCTATACGTCATCTGATGTCCTGACTAATGCTTCCATTGGCGTCAATTGTAGAACCAAGAAATGTGAAGTCTTTGATAACCTCAATCTTTTCTCCCTTTATCATGATGCTGCTTATAGGTCCAGTTGTGAGGATTTTTGTTTTCTTTATATTGAGGTGTAATCCATACTGAAGACTGTATTCTTCAGTCTTCATCAGTAAGTACTTCAAGTCATCCTCACTTTCTGCAAGCAAAGTTGTGTTGTCTGTGTATCGCTGGTTGTTGATGATTCTTCTTCCAATCCTGTTGCCACATTCTTCTTCATATAGTCCAGCTTCTCAGATTATTTGCTCAGCATACAGATTGAATAAGTATGGTGAAAGTATACAACCCTGATGCACTCCATTCTTGATTTTAAACCATGCAGTATTCCCTTTTTCTGTTTGAATGACAGCCTCCTGGTCTGTGTACAGGTTCCTCATGAGTACAATTAAGTGTTCTGCTATTCTCATTCTTCTCAGTGTTATCCATAGTTGTTGTGATGCACACAATCAAATGCTTTTGCATAATCAATAAAACACAAGTAAACATCTTTTTGGTATTCTTTACTTTGAGCCAAGATCCATCTAACATCAGCAATGATATCCCTTGTTCCATGTCCTCTTCTGAATCCAGCCTGCACCTCTTGAAGTTATCTGTCAATATACTGCTGCAACTGTTTTTGAATTATCTTCAGTAAGATTTTACTTGCATTTTTAAGCTAACATACAATAAAATTTACTGGTTTTGGTATACAGTTCTATGTTGTTGTTGTTGTTGTTACGTGTCATTGAGTTGCCTCCAACTCATAGTGACACTGTGTACAACAGAACGAAACACTGCCTGTGCCAACCTCACAATCCTAGCTATACTTGAATCCATCATTGTACCCACTGTGTCAATCCATCTTGTTGAGAGCCTTCCCTTTTTTCATTGACCTTCCACTTTCCCAAGCATGGTATCCTTCTCCAGGGAATGGTCCCTTCTGACATCATGACCAAAGTAGGTCAGATGAAATCTGGGCATTCTCACTTCCAAGGAGCATTCTGAGTGCACTTCTTCCAGGACAGACTAGTTAGTTCTTCTGGCAGTCCATGGTACTTTCAGTATTCTTCATCAACACCACAACTCAAAAACATCAACTGTTTTTCTGTCTTCCTTGTTCATTGTCCATCTTTCACATCCATTTGAGGCTACTGAAAATACCATGGCTTGGATTAGGCATACCTCAGTCTTCAAAGAGATATCTTTGCTCTTGAACACTTTATAAAGGTCACCCACCCGCCACTCCTCAGAAGGAAGGTTGGCCAATCTACTTCCGTAGTGACACCACTTCAGAAACCCAAGGAGGGGTCATTATGAGTCGGATCCAACTCAATGGCACTGTGTTTGTTTATTTTTTGTTTTGCAGCAGATTATCCCAGTGCAGTATGATGTCTTATTTCTTGACTATTACTTCCATTTGTGTTGATTGTAGAACCAAGTAATATGAAATCTTTGACAACTTCAGTCTTTTCCCCACTTATCATGATGCTGCTTATTGGTCCATTTGTGAGGATTTTAGTTTTCTTTATGTTGAGGAATAATCCATACTGCAGACTGTAGTCTTTAATCTTCATCAGTATGTGCTTCAAGTCATCTTTACATTCAGCAAGCAAGGTTGTTTTGTCTGTATATCACTGGTTGTTAATGAGTCTTCCTTCAATCCTGATACTTTGTTCTTCTTCATACAGTCTAGCTTCATGTATTATTTGCTCAGCATACAAAGTGAACAAGTATGGTGAAAGGATACAACCCTGACACACTCCCTTCCTGATTTTAAACCATGCAGTAAATCCCCTTCTTCTGTTCGAACAACAGACTCCTGATCTATATACAGGTTCCTCATGAGCACAATTAAGTGTTCTGTAATTCCCATTCTTCTCAATGTTATCCATAATTTGTTATGAGCCACAAAGTCAAATGCTTTTGCATAGTCAATAAAACACAAGTAAATATCTTTCTGGTTTACTTTGATTTCAGCCAAAATCATCTGACATGAGGAATGATATTGCTCATTCCAGGCCTCTTCTGAATCCAGCTTGCATTTCTGGAAGTTCCCTGTCAATATACTGCTGCAACCATTTTTGAATAATCTTGAGAAAAATCTCACTTGTGTGTGATGAATGATACTGTTCTATAATTTCCACATTGTGTTGCATCATCTTTCTTTGGAATGGGTACAAATATGGCTCTCTTCCAGAGAGTTGGCCAAGTGGCCGTTTTCTAAATTTCTTGGCATAGCCGAGTGAGTACCTGCAGTGCAACATCTGTTTTTTGAAACATTTCAATGGGTATTCTGTCAATTCCTGGAGCCTTGTTTTTCACCAATTCCTTCAGTGCAGCTTGGACTCATTCCTTCAGTACCATTGATTCTTGATCATATACCACCGCCTGAGATAGATAAACATCGACCAATTCTTTGTGGTACAGTGACTCTGTGTATTTCTTCCATCTTCTTTTAATGCTTCCTGCATCATTCAATATTTTGACCATAGAATCTTTCAGTATTGCAACTTGAGCCTTGAATTTTTCTTCAGTTCTTTCAGCTTGAGAAATGCCTAGCGTGTTCTTCCCTTTTGGTTTCTAACTCCAGGTCTTTGCACATTTCATTGTAATAATCACCTTTCTCTGTAAGCTTATAAACATACATGATTATAGAAACACTACCGTAATCAAGATATGAAAGAGTTACATCACCCCCATAATGCCCCTATTGTGCTCTTTTGCAGTTAACCCCTTTTCCCAAGTTTAACCCCTGCAAACCACTGACCTGTTATTTGTCCCTGTATTTTTGTCTTTTCTAAAATATCATATAAATGGAATCATATAGTAAATATCGTTTTGAGTTGGGCTTCTTTGAGTTCACTTAAGGTATTTGCAAATCATTAATGTTGTATATGATTTGGTAGGTTATTTTTTGGATCTAGAAACACTCAAAAATTTTTCTGTGTGAACTACTGGTAATTGCCTCTTTGCATTATGCCATTTCAGCTTACAAAAGGTTTAATAGGAGTACTCTGCTCTTGGATAGTGAGGGAGACAACTGTACATGTTTTTGTGTGAGCATAACTATTTCTTTCTCTTGGATGAATACTTATGAGTGGAATTGCTGCGTCAAGTACCATGGATTACCAGAAGAACGAACAAAGCTTTCCTGGAAGAAGTATGGGTGGAATGCTCCTTAGAAGTGGAGATGGTGAGACTTTGTCTCAGGTACTTTGGACATGTTCTCAGGTGGAATTGGTCCCTGGAGATCGACATCAAGCTTGGTAGAGTAGCATGTCAGCAAAAAAGAGGAAGATCCCCAATGAGATTGACACAGTAGAGGGAACAGTGGCTCGAATATAGCAATGGTTGGGAGGATGGTGTAGGTAGGACCTGGCAGTGTCTGATTCTGTTGTACATAGGGTCACTGTGAGTCAGAACCGACTCATTGTCACCTAACAACAACAATGGTGAGTGTATGTGTACTAGAAAATGTCAACTATTTTGCATTCCTGATGGGAATGTTTGAGAGTTCCAATTGAACTAGACATCCTTTAGCACTTTTTTTTTTTTTCCCTTTGCCATTCTAATAGGTATATAGAAGCATCCCATGCTGGATTTTCATTTGTATTTTTCAAATGACTAATAAAGTCCAGCATTTTTTCAGGTGCTTATTTATTATCTGTGTACAGACAGTTCCTGGGTTATCAACATCTGATTTAATAAAGCTTGTAGTTACAAACCAACCCCCATAAAACCCACTATATTAAAAAGTCCAAGAGTTATGAACTCATGAGCAGCTGGTACTTGCCCTTTAATGTTATTCAGATTTGTCCTGTCCTTGTATCTACTAGACCAACCCCTACTCACAACGAATTCTTCAGCGCAGTCACCTTCACTGGATGCATATGGAGCTTTCAAATCACTGAAAAGATTTCAGACCTTTTCTTACACTAAACCCAAACCAAACCCACTGCCATCGAGTTGAATCCAACTCATAGCAACCCCCATTTGGGTTTTTGAAACGGTAAATCTTTACAGAAATAGATTGCTTGGTGTTTCTGCGGAGCAGCTAGTGGGTTTGAACTGCCAGCCTTGTGGGTGAGCAGTCAAATGCCTTAGGCACTGCACCACTAGGTTCCTTCTTTCACTAAAATAAGGGTAAATAAGAACTGCTGTATGTGCCTATTCTGTCTTACCTACAAATTCGACTTAAAGACATACTTAGAAATGGATCTCATCCATAACCGGGGAATTGCCTGAACATACCATGGTTTGTAGTTAACAAATGGGCACTTCTTTGCAATGTGCATGGAAACATTATTATTATCATTACTATATTATTATATTATAGATGTTTTAGTGTATCTAGAAGCATTTCTTTAATATTTTTTAGGCATAGAAAGGTACATTGTATACTAAGACCAACATTTGACTAATTGATATTAGATATGAACTGTATATAACTGTTCTGAGTTAATGTACAAATTCTGCTTAAAGACCTATTTAGGGATGGAACTCATTCATAATCCAGGGACTTCCTGTATTTTCTTTGATGAAGTATCTCTTCAACTCTTTTGTCCATTTTTAAAATGAGTTTTTTTGTATTATTATGGTTACATTTTGAGAGTTCTTTTTGTATTCTGGATATGCTAGTTATGAGTTCTTTGATATGTGATTTGCAAGTTTTTTTTTTTTTTTAAATAAGTCTATAGCCTATATTTTCATTGTCTTAAAAGTATCTTTGGCAGAGCAAAAGTTATTTAATTTGAAGTTAAATTTGTCAAAATTTTTTTACAGATCATGCTTTTGGTGTTTATCTCTTCCTTAATCAAGTTGCAGAAATTTTCTCCAATACTTCTTCTAAAAACTGTATTTTATAGCTTTATGTTTTACAGTTAGGGCCATCCATTTTGTATAATGTTTGATACATGTGCTGAGGTTATTTATTTAGTGTATAGGTAACCGTTTGTTCTAGCACCTCTTATTGCAAAGGGTGCCATTTCTCTATTGAATTGCTTCTGGACCTTTGTCAAACATCAATTGACCATATTTAAGTGGCAGTGTTTTTGTTGTTGTTTCTGGACTCCATTTTATTCCACTGAGCAGTCCTTCAACTAACAGCACACTGTCTTTAATATCACGCTGTCTTAAGTACTGTAGCTTCATAGTAAGTCTTTAATTCAGGTAGTGTGAATCCTCCAACTTTTGCTTTTATCTTTCCAATGTTTTTTTGGTATTATATTTCCTTTGCTTTTCCATATGGATGTTAGAATTTTCTTGTTGAAATCTGTAAAAAAAATACTATCAGGATATTGACTGGGATTATATAGAATCTATACAATAATTTGTGGGATAGTCACATTTTCACAGTACTGAATATTCTAATCCATGGTACATCTCTTTACTTATTTAAGTCTTCTTTGACTTCTTTAATCAATGCTCTGTAGTTTTCAATATAAAGATCCTGCATATATTTTGTTATATTTACACTTAACCTTTTTCTTCTTTATATACACATATATCCCAACCAACTTTATATTCTTGGGATGAACCCCAATTGGTTGTAGTATATTTTTCTTATTTATTGCAAGATTCAGTGTACTCTTATTTTATTGAGGATTTTTACATCTATGCTCATGAGGGACACTGATCTATAGTTTTCTTTTCTTGACTTTGTTTGGTTTGGTGTCAGAATAATGCTGATACTCATAAAATAGACTGGAAAATATTCTCATATCTTCTATTTTCTGAAAGCTATTGTGAAGACTTCGTATTTTTTTCTTACTTGAATATTTCGTAAAATTTGACAGGGAAACACTCTGGGCCTGAAGTTTTCTTTTTTGGAAGATTTGTAATACAAATTTAATTTATTTAATGTTTATAGGACTATTCTGGGAGCTCTGGTAGCATAGTGCCTAAGGCACTTGACTGCTAACCAGAAGGCTGGCGGTTCAAACCCACCAGCCACTCCTCAGAAGAAGGGTTGGGCAATCTGCTTCTGTAGTGTTACTGCCTTGGAAACCCATGGAGGGGTCACTATGAGTCGGGTTCCACTTGAGGGCACATAACAACAACAACAGGACTATTCAAGTTATCTACTTCATCTTGTGTGAGTTACGGTTTATTTGGAATTAGTCCATTTCATCTAAGTTGTTGAATGTGTATGTAGGTATCTTTGTAGTATTTTCTTATTATTTTTATAAATATCTGTGACATCTCATCTTTTATTTCTTGTGTTAACAATTTGTGATGTCTCTCTCTTTTATTTTCTTTATTAGTCTTGATAGGCATTTATCGATGTTTTCAATGTAGCAGGTTTTGGTTTCATTGTTCTTTATTAGTTTTCCATTTTCCATTCTATTGTTTTATTGATTTCTTTTATCTTCATTATCTCTTTCCTAGCTTTGGATTTATTTTGGGCCTTTATAATTTTTTTATTTTTTTAAATTGGAAGTTTATTTTTTGGAGACATTTTATTTTTCTAGTATAGGCGTTTAATGCTTACTGTTCTCCTTTAGGGAGTTCTGGTGGAGTAGTGCCTAAGGCATCTGACTGCTTACCAGAAGGCTGGTGGTTCAAAGCCATCAGGCACTGCTCAGAAAGAAGGTTAGGCAATCTACTTCTGTAGAAACCCAAGGGGGAGTTGCTATGAGTCAGAGCAGACTCAAGTAGTGAGTTTTTATTCTCCTTTAAGAGCTGCGTTAGCTGTGTATGATGTATATTGATGCATTGAATTCATTTTCTTCAGTGCATGGTATTTTTTCATTTCTGTTGAGGCTTCCTCTTTGTCTCATGTTCTCTTCAGAATTGTGTTGTTTAATTTTCAAGTGTTTGGAGATTTTTTGTTATTTTGTGTTACTGAGTTCTAGATTAATTTCATGATGGTCAGAGAACACACTTTCGTGAATTCAGTCTTTTAAATGTGTTGAAGTTTGTTTTATGACTTACATTGTGGTCTGTTTACATGAATATTCCATGTCATGTCTGTTCTGCTCTTATTCACTGGACTTTGCAGCAAATGTCAAATAGATCTAGTTGGTTGATGGCATTATTCAGTTGTTCTATATTCTTGGTTAGTTTTCACTACTTCTATTGCAGTCTCCAACTATAATTACAGATTTTTTCTCCTTTCAGTTTTGTTCGTTTTTGCTGTTTTATTTTTTTAGTTCTTGTTTTTTGCTTAGTGTTTTGAAGCTCTGCTGTTAAATGCATACACATTTGGAATTGTATCTTCTTGATGAATTCATCCTTTATCCTTAAGTAATAGCATTCTTTATTCCTGGTAATTTTCTCTGCTCTAAAGTCTACTCTGTCTGATACTAATATGGCCACTTCAGCTTTTGATTAGTATTTGCTTAGTATATGATTTTCTTTCCTTTTACTTTTAACCAACTCATATTATTATGTTTGAAATGAGTTTCTTGTAGACAGTATATAATTGGCTAATTTTTAAAGTTCATACTGATAGTCTTTGTCTTTCTATTGATGTGCTTAGACTATTTATATTTAATTTATTATTGATATGCTGTTATTTATGTCTATAGT
Organism: Orycteropus afer afer; assembly: GCF_000298275.1. Classification (NCBI taxonomy): domain Eukaryota; kingdom Metazoa; phylum Chordata; class Mammalia; order Tubulidentata; family Orycteropodidae; genus Orycteropus; species Orycteropus afer. The sequence goes on along the minus strand of NW_006921764.1, from coordinate 4,320,548 downwards.
TTTATTATTTAGTTGGTCATTCCAATGTGCAGTGTAGCAATGCTACAAAAATAATTATTTATGTTGTAGTTGTCTTATTTATGTTGTAGTCATCTTACTTTATTTAACCTTATTGTAGTTTTGCACTGTCATTCATCTACTGTGTTTTTTACCATAGTTTTATATATTTATATGTATTTTAAGTGATCACCCTTGAGATTACAATATATATACTTAACTTCTCATCATATATTTAGAATCAGGATTGTACTACTTGAAATGCATGTAGAACCTAATCACCATATTTCCTTTTGCCTTTCCCCATCTTTCTTGTTGTTAGGTGCCAGTGAGTTGACTTTGACTCACACCGACCCTCTGTGTGAAAGAGTAGAACTATCCGAAAGGGTTTTCCAGGCAGTATTTTTTACAGAAGCAGGTCACCATGTTTTTCTCCCATGGAGCCACTAGGTGGGTTTAAACTATCAACCTTTTAGTTAGCCTCTGAGCACTTAATGATTGCATTATTAGGGCTCCTTATTTATGGTGTAGTTGTCTTATACATTGCACTTACAGACAAAACCCTGTCAGACAGTGTCATAAGTTTTGCTTTTAATTCTCACACATATTTTGAAGAACTCAAGATGGAAGAATAACTTGTTCTTCCTTCAGTGTTTTTGTTTTTGGTGAATATTTTATTGTGCTTTAGGTGAATATTTACATAGAAAATTAAGTTCTTATTTAACAGTTTTTATGTAAATTATTCCATGACATTGATTACAATTTTCACAATGTATCTGCATTCTCATTATTCCACTCTGTTCCATTTTGATTGATCTAGCTTCCCTTCCTTTCCTTACCTTCTTATCTTTGCTTCTGGGTAAATGTTGACTGGTCTTCTGTAGTTTTAGGGAGCACATTAATTATGGGTGATGTTATTTATTTCAGAACCCAATCTGTTATTTGGCTGAGAGGTGACATCTAGGAGTACCTCTACTGACAAGTACTGACAAGTTTCTTTCTGATACCATTTCCGTTTTTTCTGAATAAATTTTTTGTTTTTTTTTTCTGAATAACTTTTTTGTTTTTTTTTTTCTGGAGTACATTTTCAGTTAAAAGATTCTCTCAGTTTTCCTTTACTTGAGAATGTCTTTCTTTCACTTTTGTTCATAAAGGATAATTTCGCTGAATATAGAATTCTGGTTTGACAGTTCTTTTTTTGAAGTGCTATAAAAATGTGTTGTGTTTCCTTTAGGCCTCTGTGAGAATGAGAAATCCTCAGTCTTCCAAATCATTGTTTCCCTGTAAGTCATGCATCATGTTGCTTTGGCTACTTCCAGTATTTTATTTGTGTGTGCTTGTTGTTGTTGTTATGTACCGTCGAGTCGGACCCGACTCATAGCGACCCCTCCTTGGGTTTCCAAGGCAGTATCACTACAGAAGTAGATTGCCCCATCTTCCTTCCGGGGAGTGGCTGGTGGGTTTGAACCGCCAGCCTTCTGGTTAGCAGTCAAGTGCCTTAGCCACTATGCTACCAGAGCTCCCGTGTGTGTGCTTAGATATCAGAAATTTGATTAACGTATGTCTAGGCATCAGTTTCTCTGGGCTTATTCTCTTTGGAGCTTACTGATCTTATTGAATCTCTAGGCTTATGTATTTTGCCCAATTTGGAAAATTTCTAGCCATTATTTAAATTTAAAAAAAAAATTTATTGTGATTTGGGTACAGATTTACAAAGCAGATTCATTTTACTCTCAACCGTTCATGCACATTAGACCTCACGCCCCGATTACAAGCCCCAACCATAGTAAGCTCTCCTCTTCTCTCTCTTCCCTATGACTGCCCCATCCCTGTGCCCTTCTTATCTGTGCATTCCTGTTTGTCCAGCTTTCCATCTGTGTCAGTGCTGCCCCTCTGAGGTCTCAAGGCTGATTGATCTAAGGGGTGCATCTCCCTAGGGTAGGTGGGTGCATCTCCCTGGGGTAGGTGTTCTGCATGTAGGTCTTTCTATTATTCATCTGAGAGCCAGTACATGGAAGTGAATCTGAGTCCATTTCCAGGCCCAAAGGGGAACCTGGGCTCATAGTCTCAGAGGTTCCACCAGTCTCTATCACACCAGTAATTATGGTCATTTTTGAATTCTTTGCCACATTTTTCCTCCCACTCTATCCAGGATCTCCAATTTAGATCCCTTTCTGAGTGGTTGACATTGGTAGTTAGGTACCATCTAGTTCTTCTGGTCTCAGAGTTGTTTGTAAAGGCTGAGGTCCTTGTGGTCCATTATATCTTTGGGCTACTTGTTTCCAAATGACTGTGATTTTCTTCATTCTTCTTTACTCCAGATGAGAGGAGACCAATAGTTGCATCTTAGATGGCCACTCAAAAGCATTTAAGACTCCAGTCACTACTCACCAAAGTAGGGTGTATATTGTGCCAACTGGCATGATGTCCCCCGAGACTATGGTCCCAAGCCTGAGGGGATTCTCTCCCTCAAGGTGTTTAGTTGTCTCTGAGAAGCTATTCCAACCTTGTCCTCTGTTAGTTTTGTAATATATGTGGATAATTTTGTAGCACAAGTACATATGTAAGACTATCTTCAGCCAAATCTATCCTTGGTCTTGGGCATATTGCTGTTCGCCTCCCCCCACCTGATCTCACCTGTCTGTACATTTACCCATAGCCTAGTGTTTGGTGTCAGTGGTAATGCAGTATTGTGCAAGTAATAGTATTTGCCTCTGTTGTGTATATGTTTTGTGCATGTTTCTGTGTCCTCCCGTTCCCCATCATCACTCTGCTGATCACAGACTCTTAAGAAAAAAATTTTTTTTTTTTTTAAGTTTGTTCTTTCTCCTCTCCTTCTGGGACTGGGATGACATGGATTATTAAACCTTTAGTATTGTCTTATAGGTCCTGAGACTCTGTTTATCTGTTTTTAATCTTTTCTTTTTTTGTTGTTCAGATTAAATAATATATATTTATCTGCCTTCAGGTTTCTTATACTTCCCTTTGTCATTTCATTCTGCTATAGAGCATATTCAGTGAGTTTTAAAATTTTGATTATTACATGTGTCCTGTTCTAAATTTTCTATTTGATTCTTCTTTATATTCTTCTGTGCTGAAACTTTCTATCTTTCCATTCATTTTAAGAATGCCTTTACATTTTTGTCATACACTTCTAGCATATGCATTATCATGGTGTTGTTGTTGTTGTTGTTGTTACATGCTGTCGAGTCGGACCCGACTCATAGCGACCCCTCCTTGGGTTTCCGAGGCAGTATCACTACGGAAGTAGATTGCCCCATCTTCCTTCCGAGGAGTGGCTGGTGGGCTTGAATCGCCAGCCTTCTGGTTAGCAGTCAAGTGCCATTAGGCCCTATGCTACCAGAGCTCCCTATCATGGTGTTAGTGTCTGTGAATTTTCTTTTCCTGTTCAAGTTGAGAATTTCTTGGTCCTTCGAAATACTGAGTAATTTTGGATTGTATCCTGAAAATTTTGAGTATTACATTATGAGACCCTTGGCCTTATTTACGTCCCATAGAGAATGTTGATATTTTTGTTTTAGCATATAATCAGCCCAGCTGGGTTCAGGTTACAGTATCTGACTAGCCCTTCGGTGGTTTGTGGTTTTAATGTCAGTTCTGTTTCAAAGCCTTTGCAGTGTTATTTTGGTTTGTCACAGGTGTCCACATTTCAGTGGGAAACCCAGGATCTGGGTGATAGTCTATAATTTAGTTTAGTATTAAAATCTTTGTTATGGTGTTTAGGATATTATCCATGTGAAATTCATTCCATAATGGTCACAGACCAGGCTGTGTTCTCCTATACCAAGCCTCTCCCTCTTTGCAGTATCTCTACTATTGGTTGGCACCTTGGGCTTTCTTTATTTGTCCTCTTACAGAAAGCTGGGGCTCCAGTTATTCTGCTCTGTCCCATACATTTCCGTGTCTGTACCCATGTCTGGGACCAAGAAGTGAATGGACAGAGAGACATAAAAAGCAACAGGAGTTTTCCCCTTCCTCTTGGGACCACAGCTCCCCCAACAGAAAGGACAGTTCTGCTGCCTCCGACTTGTAGGCCCCTGTGAGTACCCTCTGCAGCTACTGTTGCTGCTGTCGCTGTCACAGCATTTCCTGGGGACTGCAAATGAGAGAAGAGAGGAAATTAAAAATAAAAACTAGGCACTTACCCCAGTTACTCTGAGTTTTGAGAACCCCCTTCCTGCTTTTGAGCCAGCACTGGAGGGCTACTGTGCAACTCTCTGTGTTCTTGCACTGGCATCCACGTCCAGGTTTTGGCGTGCTGGGGGATGATGTTGTTGTTAGGTGCTATTGCGTCCATTTGGATTCGTAATTATCCTGTGTACAACAGAACAGAAGAGTGCCCAGCTCTGCGCCATCCGCACAATACTTGCTATGCTGCAGCCCGTTACTGCAGACACTGTATTAGTCCATCTCCTGAGGGTCTTGCTCTTCTTCACTGACCCTTTGCCAGGCATGATGTTCTTCTCTAGGGACTGGTCCCTCCTGATGACATGCCCAAAGTATGAGAGACAAAGTCTTGTGATCCTCACTTCTAAGGAGCATTCCTTTCCCAAGACCGATTTGTTCATTCTTCTGGCATTGCATGGTATATTCACTATTCTTTGCCAACACCGTAATTCAGATGTATGAGGTCTTCTTTGGTCTTCCTTATGCATTGCCCAGCTTTTGCATGCACATGTGGTGATTGAAAATATCATGGCTTGGATTGGGTACACCTTAGTACTCAAAGTGACATCTTTGCTTTTTAACACTTTAAAGAAGTCTTTTGCAGCAGATTTGCCCAATACAGCATTTGATTTCTTGTATTTACTTGGACATCAGTTTCATCCTTTATAATAAATTTCATTTCTTGACTGCTGCCTCCATGCACTGATTGTGGATCTAAGTAAGATGAAATCCTTGACAGCTTTAGTCTTTTCTCCATTTGTTGTGATGTTGCTTTATTGGTCTAGTTGAGAGGATTTTTGTTTGTTTTATGTTGATTTCTAATCCATACTGAGGCCTGTAGTCTTTGATCTTTTTCAGTAAGTGCTTCAAGTCCTCTTCATGTTTTGCAGGCATGGTTGTGTCATCTTCATGTCACAGATGGTTAATGAGTCTTCCTCAAATTTTGATGCCCAGTTCTTCTTCATATAGTCCAGCTTCTCAGATTATTTGCTCAGCATACAGGTTGAATTAGTGTGGTGGAAGGATACGACCCTGATGCACACTTTTGCTGATTCTAAACTGTGTAGTATTCTCTTGGTCTATGTACAGGTTCCACATGAACACAATGAAATGTTCTGGAATTCCCATTCTTCATAGTGTTATCCATAATCTGTTATGATCCACACAGTCAAATACCTTTGCATAGTCAATAAAATACAAGTAAAAAATCTTTCTGGTATTCTCTGCTGTCAGCCAAGATCCATCTGACATCAGCAATGATATCCTTCTTTCCATGTCCTCTTCTGAATCGGCTTGAATTTATTGCAGTTTCTTGTCAATGCACTGCTCAGACATTTTTGAATTATCTTCAACAAAACTTTAAGGAGCCCTGGTGGCTCAGTACCTAAGGCATTTGACTGCTAACCAGAAGGATGGCAGTTTAGATTCACCAGCTGCTCCATGGAAGGAAAATGGGACAATCTACTTACATAAAGATTTAGTGCCTTGGAAAGCCAAAGGGGGTTGCTATGAGTTGGAATTGACTCAATGGCAGTGGGTTTGGATTTTTAGCCAAACTTTATTTGCATGTGATATTAATAATACTGTTCAATAATTTGTGCATCCTATCGGATCAGCTTTCTTTGGAATGGACACAAATATGGATCTCTACTGGTCAGTTGGTAAGGTAGTTAGCTGTCTTCCAAATTTCTTGGCATTGACAAGTGAACATTCACAGTGTTGCATCTCTTTGTTGAAACATATAAATTGGTATTTCGTCAATTTCTGGAGCCTTGTTTTTCTCTAGTGCCTACCTTTCAGCTGGACTTCTCCCTTTGTCCTAATGATTCTTGATCATATGCTGCTTCCTGATGCAGATGACTGGCAACCAGTTCCTTTTTGTATAGTTAACTGTGTCTGTTCCTTCCATTTTCTTTTGACGCTTCTTGCATTGTTCAATATTTTGCCCATTGTTGTTGTTGTTGTGTGCCGTCGAATCGGCCCTGACTCATAGCGACCCCTCCTTGGGTTTCCGAGGCAGTATCACTATGGAAGTAGGATTGCCCAACCTTCCTTCTGAGGAG
>NW_006921764.1:4298055-4306461 GCF_000298275.1 Orycteropus afer afer | reverse complement strand
TTAATTGGTTTCCCTTTTCTTTGTTGAAGAGGGTCTGTGCAATCCTTCTGCCTAGTCCGCCATCTTGCCCCGCCTCCTACCTGCTATTATTTACTTTGGAGCTATTAAATAGATGTTGTGTGCATTCTCTCTTGGTTTTATATTTACTTTCAGTGGGAGACTCAGAGTGTAATGTACTTATTCCATCTTACCTAGCCGAGAACCCAAAGCACACTTATTGTTAAATTTTGGCTGATGGTTTCAGTGGAGGAAAAACAACCACCAAATTATGTATGTGCTTCATTTTGGCTTTCACTTGTTATGACTAATTAGTTAATTAAGAACTTCTGTCTTGTGTAAGCTCTTGGTGGTGGAAGGTAAGTTTTCACTTTTACAAATACTTCAGTTCACACAAAGATGAAAGAAAACACATTTCCATATTAGGGACATAATCACAGTGAATGATTTGGTAGTAATAGGCTTAGGAAAGGCATGGTATTTTTATGTTTGGGACTGTACTCATTATGGAAATGAGGTTCACATGTACAGAACTATTTTGTATTACTGTCTCTAATTATTAGTATGTTTTTCTCTGACATGTTATATGGCTTTATGCAGAATGCAGATAAATGGAGAAGAAATTCTGTTCAAAATTTGTAGTATCATTTTGGAATTTTTGTTGTTGTTGTTAAAGTTTGACTGACTGTGGTACCAAATATAACCTACTTTGTGTTCCATAAAGGAACTGAAGAGAATCTGGGGATTTAAATGGAAATGACCCTGTCTCAGGGCTGTTTACTGTAGTGGTTAAGATCAAAGACTGTAGGGCCAGATTGCACGCAGTCAAACCCCAGTTATCTACCATTTCTCTGGATGACCTTGAACAAGTTATGTAATGTATTTTTACATCAATTTCATCCTTTATAAAATAAAGTAATATTATCTTCCTCATAGTAATGTTTTCAAGATTCAATTAATATCCATAAAATACTTAGAACAAAGCCTGCCACTCTCACCAATTTAGAAAAATTGGAATTAATAATAATAGCTAGTATTTATTGGTTGTTTATATTTCATGCACTTTGTTCACTTAACCCTCACCACCACTCTGCATTTTTGAAATTAAGAGGTTGATATGACAGAGCATTTGTCTAAGACCACATGGCTAACAGTAGTCCCTGATTGATGCATATGGTTAAATGCTTAATAACTACTAGCTAAAAGGTTGAGCATTTGACCCCACTCAGAGTTGCATTGGAAGACAGCCTGGCAGTCTGATTCTGAAGGTCACAGCCTTGATAACCCTGTGGAACAGTTCTACTCTGCACATATGGGGTTAGCTTGAGTCTTAATTGACTCTGGAACAACTAACAACAAGCATAGCTAGTAATAGTAGAGATGGGATTTAGATAGACAGTGTCTCCTAGCTTATGCTTTAAGTTATTACATCACATTACCAGAATGTGCACAGCCAACAATATAATAAACCAAACAACCAAACTCACTGCCGTCTAGTTGGATCCGACTCATAGTGACCCCTCCTTGGGTTTCTGAGGCAGTATCACTATGGAAGTAGATTGCCCAGTCTTCCTTCCTTCTGAGGAGTGGCTGGTGGGTTTGAACCGCCAGCCTTCTGGTTAGCAGTCAAATGCCTTAGGCACTACGCTACCAGAGCTCCCTTGTAGGATTGTAGTGAATTAGAATCCAGTTGATGGCACAGAACAGCAACAACAACTGATGATAGATGATCACCAATGTGGTCTGTTATTAGTGGAGAGAGTTTTGATGTTGAGTGTCATTTTTCATACCTATGAATTTTTTTTAAAAATTTTTATTGTGATTTGGTTTACAGAGCAAATTCACTTTCCATATAGCAGCTCACATACACTTTGTCTCATGACATTGACCGCAATTTCCTACAGTGCAACAGCTCCCCTCTCACTTCCTCCCCATAGTTACCTCTTTCCTGTGTCCATCCTTCAATGTACTCTTGCCCCCTGAGCTGTCTCCCTGTGCATACACAGCCCTTCTATTCTCCCATGATTGATCTCTCCAAGGAGTGTATTTATCTAATGTAACTGTTCAACTTACATGCCTGTCTTTTGTTTGGCTGGAAGCCACGGGAGTGGGTTCAGTTCCACACCTGAAGGGCTGCTAGAGGCCATAGTCTCAGTGGTTCCATCAGGCTCTATCAGACCAGCAAACCTGGCCACCACCCCCCCTTTTTTTTTTAATGATTTTGAGTTTTGTTCCACATTGTTCTCCCACTCTATCCAGGATCTCCTACATAGATCCCCCTCCGAGTGATTGACAGTGGTGGCTGGGCACCATCTGGTTCTCGTTTCATAATCGTATAGGCTGAGGATTGCATGGTGTACCAGTCGCTTGGACTAATTGTTTCCATGTGTCTTTGTTTTTCTTCCTTCTTCTTTTCTCTGGACAAAGAGAGACCCGTTGTTGCATCTAGATGGCCACTTGCAAGCTTTTAAGATTCCATTTGCTAGTCACCGAAGTAGGATGTGGAACAGTGTTTTTGTGTAGTATGTTATGCCAATTGAGCTTGATGTCCCCTATGACTATGGTTCCAAGTCCACTGGTCCAACTACTTGCTCCCTCTAGGTAGCTGGCTGTGGCCAAGAAATGACTACAACCTTGTCTCTTGTCAGCTCTGCGATATACCTGGACATTCTTACAGAACATACAAATACATTTGTACAAACATTGTCTGCCAGCCTATACGTGGTCATGGACATACTCCCCCCTGCATAGACATACCTAATAGTTCAGCCGGTCCACCCATGTATCCACCCGTATATCGATATTTGCCTTCACTAACAACGCAGTACTGTATGTGCAAAAGGGTTCATCTTTGTTGTCTGTACCTCCCACACACCTCTCTATGTCTTCCTCTTCCTCAGTGCCACTGTGTTAATCACTCACATTTGACATATTGCCCTTCTGTTCACCTAAATCAATTCTGGTCTCTATCTACATAAATGTTCCCTCCCCTCTCCTCCCACCCCTGGTAACCAACAAAGAAAATTTCCTTCCATATATAAACCTTTCCTTGACTTTTTACAATAACAGACTAATACAATATTTGTCCTTCTGTAATTGACTTATTTCACTCAGCAAAATGTCCTCCATGTTCATCCACGTTATGCTGTGTTTGGCAGATTCTACGTTATTCTTTAGGGTTGCATAGTATTCCATTGTGTGTATGTACCATAGTTCGGTTATACATTCTTCTGTTGATGGGCACCTAGTTTCTTTCCATCTTTTGGCTATTGTAAACAGTGCTGCAATGAACATGGGTGTGTACGTATCTGTTCTTGTCTTGGCTCTCACTTCTTTAGGATGTATACCTAGTAATGGAATGGCTGGATCAAGTGGTATTTCTACTTCCAACTTTTTAAGGAATCACCATACTGCTTTCCACAATTGTGATAGCATTTTACAGTGCCACCAGCAGTGTATGCGAGTACCAATCTCGTCAGCATTTGTTATTTTCTCTTGTTGAACTTTGCTGCTAGTACTGGGACAAGATGGTATCTCACTGTCATTGTGATTTGCATCTCTCTAATGGTGAATGATCATGTGCATTTCTTCATGTGTTTGTTGGTTGTCTGAATATCCTCTTTGGTGAAGTGTCTATTCATGTCTTCTGCCCATTTTTGAATGTGATTATTTGTCTTTTTGTTGTTGAGGTGTTGCAGTTTTCTATAAATTCTAGAGATAAGTCCCTCGTCAGATATGTCATTGCTGGATATTTTTTCCCAATTTGTAGGTTCTCTTTTGACTCTTTTGGAGAAGTGTTTTGAAGCACATAAAAGTTTAATTTTTAGAAGGTCCCATTCATCTAGTTTATCTTCTGTTGTTTGTGCATTTTGGATTATTCTTGATAGTCTATTTATGCCATATTATATGGTCCCTAAATTTTCTAAGGCACTTGACTGCTAACCAGAAGGCTGGCGGTTCAAACCCACCAGCCACTCCTCGGAAGGAAGGTTGGGCAATCCTACTTCCATAGCGATACTGCCTCGGAAACCCAAGGAGGGTTCGCTATGAGTCGGGGCCAACTCGACGGCAAATAACAACAACAACAAATTTACCCCTAGTTTTTCCTTGAGGAACTTTATAGTTTTAGGTTTCACATTTAAGTCTTTGATCCATCTGGAGTTATTTTTTGTGTATGGTGTGAGATCCAGATCTTGTTTCATTTTCTGCAAATGGATACCCAGTTTTGCTAGCACCATTTGTTAAACAGACAGTCTCTTCCAATTGAACAGATTTTGGCCGTTTGTCAAAGATCAGCTGACAGTAGGTCGATAGGTCTATTTCTGGGTTCTCAATTCTATTTCGTTTGTCTGTGTGTCTGTTGTACCAATACCAGGCTGTTTTGACTACTGTGGCTGTATAGTAGGTTTTGAGATCCAGGAGTGAGACCTCCTATTTTGTTCTCTTTCTTCAGTAGTGCTTTGCTTATCCAAGGTCTCTTTCCTCTCCATATAAAATTAGTGATTGGTTTTTCCATATCCTTAAAGAATGTTGATGGGATCTGGATTGGAATTGCATTGAATGTATAGATTGGTTTGGGTAGAATTGAAATTTTCACAATGTCCAATCTTCCTGTCCATGAGCATGATATGTTCTTCCATTTATGTAAATCTCTTATGGTTTCTTGAAGTAGTCTTTTGTGGTTTTCTTTGTATAGTTTTTTGTGTTTCTGCTCTGTGAATGTTCTTAAGTTTTGAATTCATAATTAGAGACTGCCTTGTTTCAAAATGGTAGAAAAAATGTGTATTCCTTATCAGAATCACTTAAAAACACAAACAAGAGCAGAAACACAAATTCCATCTTTTGTATAATTAGGAGATATCTGTAACCTGCCTTCACAGAACATTGTATTAAAAGAACACAAACTGAACCCACTGCCATCGAGTTGATTCTGACTCAGAGTGACCCCCATTGGGTTTCCAAGACTGTAAATGTTTACAGAAGTAGATTGCCGTATCTTCCTCCCATGGAGGATTAGGTGAGTTTGAACCACTGACTTTCTGGTTAGCAGACAAATGTCTTATCCATTACTCCACAAGAGCTCCTCAGTATACTGTATGTTGTCGCTGTTGTTAGGTGCGGTTGAGTCATTTCCGACTCATAGTGACCCCATGCACAGCAGAATGAAACACTGCCTGATCCCGCGCCAGCTCCATGATCCCTGCTATACTTGATCTCATCATCGCAGCCGCTGTGTCAATCCATCTCGTTGAAGGCCTTTCCCTCTTTCATCGACACTCCACCCTACCAACACTTTCCTGAAACACTTTTATTTTTTTTCTCCCTGGGAAACCCCTACTCTTTTTATAAGAATTGGCTGAAGTGAAGCTATCCATAATCTTCTTAAGCAGAGTTAGGATCCCCCTTGTAGGTGTTATGGAACTGTGTACACACATCTGTTACATCATTTATCTTCTGGGGGTTTGTTTGCATGCTTATCTCCTTTCCAGGACTGAAATTCGGAGTAGGGGAGGGCTGCTTTTCATTTTTGCCTCTTCTATTGGTACCTAACGATAGCTGATGATCCATAAAAATAGAACAAAGGAGCTTAGTTTCAGAGGATATTAAATGTAGATAGGAGTTAGGTGTTCAGGTCTTACTTTGCTTCTCCCTGTGCCCTTAGAAGGCACTCTGATGGTGTAGTGCCTAAGGCATTTGACTGCTAACCAGAAGGCTGGCGGTTCAAACTCACCAGCCACTCGTTGGAAGGAAGGTTGGGGAATCTACTTCCATAGGGTTACCTCCTCGGAAACCCAAGGAGGGGTTGCATGAGTCAGATGTGACTCAATGGCAGTGAGTTTGGTTTCGTTTTCGGTCCCTTTAGAAAATCTGGACATGATGAGCTTCATTCAAAGTTTCTTAAGAATCTGAAAATCCCTTGACTCTTCTTTACTAATGGCCCTAAAAGTAAAACTTAAAATCCTTGGATGTTATCTTAGTCTGGATTCTCTAGAGGAACAAAACCAGTGCAGTGAAGTGTATGTGTGTGTATATGTGTGTGTGTGTGTGTGTGTGAGAGAGAGAGAGAGAGAGGCAGAGAGAGAGACAGAGAGAAATATACTTCAAGAAAATGACTCTCACGGTTGTGCGGGAAGGGCGCATGCAGTTGTAGGAGCTGGCAAGTCCAAAATCCATGCATCAGACAACAGGCTAATGACTCCTTCTGGCTGACTTGGTTGCCGGGGCTGACAAACCCAAAACCTACAACTCAAATGGCAGACTGGAAGTCTCTGCTGTTTCAAAAGGTTGTAGAGGTTGATGACTCCAAAATCTACAGGTCAACTGACAACTGGAGGCCTCTGCTGGCTTATATCCCAAGAACCAGAGATCAGAGGGCAAGAAGATTACAGAGACAAAAGAGAGTAAGAGAGAACTTTGCCAGAACATCCATTTATATATTGGATGCATTTCTACCCCCAAGAAAACTCTCCTTCCAGATGGCTGCTCACATCCGATCACAGAATGGAAGATGATTACATCTTTCCCTTGAATACATGCTAGCAAAAGAATTAAAGACTTGGTATTTAGTGTTTGCCAAACCACTGAAAATTGTAGCCTAGTCAAGCTGACACATAACATTAACCATCGTGTATGGTGAGACCACCTGCTAGTATATTTTTGTCTTTCTTAGCTCTTACCAGGGAGCTCTGGTAGCGTAGTGACTAAGGCACTTGTCCACTAACCAGAAGGCTGGTGATTTAAACCCACCAGCCACTCCTCGAAAGGAATATGGGGCAATCTACTTCCATAGTGATTGTTGTTGTTGTTATGTGCCATCGAGTCGGACCTGACTCATAGCGACCCCTCCTTGGGTTTCCGAGGCAGTATCACTACGGAAGTAGATTGCCCCATCTTCCTTCCCAGGAGTGGCTAGTGGGTTTGAACTGCCAGCCTTCTGGTTAGCAGTCAAGTGCCTTAGCCACTATGCTATACTGCCTCGGAAACCCAAAGAGGGGTCACTATGAGTTGGGTCCGACTCGACGGCACATAACAACAACAGCTCTTACCACACCATGTTTGTTTCTTCACTGTGTTTTATCTATTTCCCCTGTAAGCTGTAAGCTTTTAGAAGGCAGGGACCTGTCTCTCCTGACCAGCATTGTTTCTCAGTGCTTGTTAGAAAACCTTACATGTGGAAAAACTTAGAAAACATTTGTTGAATGAATATATCAGGAGAGTAATTTTATGGATGCTGTCGAAGATCCTCGTTCTTCTAGACATTTTAGAAAAACATCTTTAAGCAGAAATTTTGCATATGGTCCTTGCTAGCTGTTATGTAATCACTTCTGTTTGTATCCTTAGATTGGTTTTCTATTTCCTGTGTATGCAGCGGTATTTCATGTCTTTAATTACCTTTTCAAAATGTCTTTCTTTCATTAGGCTTTTTTGAGTTAATCTCTTTTTCTAAGTCTCAGCAACTTAGTATACCAGAGCTATTGGTTTATGTAAGACTCTTTTTCTGAGTTAAGACTGCAGACTTTTGTTGCTTGATATAAAGCACTTTATACATTTTAATGAGTCAAATCTGAATGATTCACATCTAGAAACGGCTTTCCCTTTAATACATGCAAGTAAGAAAATTAAGCACTTGGCAAAATATATTTTAGATTTTGCCAAGTCTGACATTCTCAAATGTTATTTAAATGTTTAACCAGATGTTTAACCAAATCTCAAACATCACTAATTTCATTCCTTTCTGGCAAGAAGTTGTAATTTTCTAAGAATAAATATATCTTTCTAAACTCTTAGGTATCTTCTTAAACTCTCAGGTATCTTCTAAAGAATTTTCAGCCCTTAGCAGTTGTTTTATTCCCCTTGAAGTTTATCCAAATTCCAAAGTGTTCATTGTCATTATTCAATTTTGTGCAACAACTTGAAGTCATTAATCTATCTCTGTCATTGTTTATGCCTAATTCTACTCCAATGCCAGGAATGGCGGGTAGTTTAGTCTATAGATTGATCTAAAGGAAGTGAGTCAGGAATGCCTTTAACTCTTGCTGAGTGCTTGCTACATGCTTGAAAGTAAACGTGTGTCAAATACTTGATACATTGTATGAAGTACTCCCTGAGTATTTTAAATCTCAGGCCAACATACTCATCATGTAAAGTTTAGTTTTCCCATTTTACTGAAAGAAAGTTGATACTCTGTGAAAAATAAGCAGTTTGTCAAGGCAAGAAATTCAGAAGTTTAGGTCAGTGCTTAAAACTAGCTAGCGTTCAGCCCTGCCTCCTTATATCTCAGACACCCCCTGAAAACTTTAATAGTGCTCTAGTTTCATGCCAGTATTATTTGAGTTAAGGTTTTGCTTAAGGTTGATGATTTCATAGACTTTCTTGATCTTGGTCGTATCTTTTTTTTTTTTTTTTTTT